>NW_027057393.1:0-3994 GCF_011386835.1 Chrysemys picta bellii
TGGTGGGAGCTTGAGCCAGTGTGTTTGTTAATTACAAGCGGAACCGCTAGATATTTCAAGCAGGTCCTTGCTGCTACTGACAAGACCTCGCAGAAGGGGTCCCTTAGTGATTGGTCTCTATGGGGCGACCACAGTGAAGGGAGTATGTATGACTGTTTTCTATCGTTTAATTAAAACTAGAGCTTTCATTTGGGCCTAATTCTGTTAAATAGATTGAATAATTATATAGTTAACTTTCCTTCTGCCACCAAAGCTCTCATCAAAGCCCTGGGGAGTCTGAAGTGCAAAAGTATCATGGGCCTGAATGCCCCGTGACTTCAAAGGTAGTTTTATGGCGAGGGACTCTCACAGGCAAAAACGCAAAATTCCTGTCAAGTAGAATTATTTGTCTGGTTTTGTGTTTCTAGACAGAACTGTAAAAAGGGTGACTATTTACAGGACCAAATTGATTTGATTTATTTTTAAATTGCTACTTTGGCCTTTTTACAGAAATAGCAGCAAACTGCTCTTCTACAGACTCTTGTGAAAGGTTCTAGTTTTGCTTGATCAGGTTAGTTCAGTTCAGTGGTGACTGTGCGGTTTTGTCCTGGTGCAACTCCACTGTCCAATTTAATGAATTTGTCCAGTTGATTCTTTCCTGGAGTGTACATTGTCCCAGACTCTTAAACAAGAAGTTAAATACTGAAATGCAGGCTGGAAATAATGTCCAGATACCCTTGAATGGAGTCGCTTGAAATACCTGCTGGCTTGGAACCTTCGAGCTTGCAGTCGCTTGATGATACCGACTGAAGTGATGAACAGTGTGGAAGGGGAGAGCTCAGGAAATGTGCCTGTCTGCCCAAACATCAGTGCCACTATCTTATTACTTCCAAAGTACTTGTAAATTTACGATCCCAGCTGTGGGCTCTGCACCATTGTGCACAGAAGCCCTGTTCCCTGCCTGCCTAGATGGTTATTCTCTGGCTGCATTAAATGTGTTCCAGTGGGGCGTGGAGTTCTGTGGGGCAGTGACCGCAGTTCCCCCAGACAGGGCAGAGCCCAGGCGGCGGTGCTGGCCCAAGAAAGAGAAACCCTCCTGCATGGTGGAGAAAGAAGCCAGGATGTTCTGAGCCCTTGGCTGGAGGCTGGACAGTGCAGGAAATGATGCTTCATGGCAGCAGAGGGAGACTGGACTCTGGGTGAGAGATAGTGTGGGGGGAAATAAACAGTGAATGGGGGCCTCTTGTCCTATGCAAGGATATCTTCTGTTGACCCTAGGGAGAGGTACCTTCCCCCGTCCCGTAGATGGATGGTGGGACTGGGGTGGGTGGGAATCCCTGTGCACTTGCAGGTGACCCTGCTCAGAATCCTATCTGACAGTATAGTTGAGCCTGAAGCATCCATGCTTTCCCACCTCCCCAGTCCCTACACACTAGTACCTGTTTAGTCCCCACGCAGAGAGTCCCACTGCTTCCCCGCAGAGGGAGGGTGAGGTCCTTAGTTTTTCCTATATAGAGGATCACCCTGCATAGAGCAACCTGGTGCCCACCAATATCCCCTATGCAGCTCCCGAAACAGGGGTCTCTACAGTCCCTTTGCTGCCACCGGGTGGTCACGGCGGCTCATTACAGACATCTGGCGGGGGAAGCGCACGCGCAGTAGGTTCCGGCAGCCCCTTTACAGGAGCAGCCCTGGCAAAACCCGGCGGCATCCCCTCCCCTTTTTCGAGCCAGAGGCATGTTGAGCTCCTATTGGTCCGGGCGGCGCAGGGGCGGGGCATAACACCCGTCCCGACCCCGGCCGCGCCCAGGCTAGGGTAAGGCGGGCTCGTGCTGGGCTTGCTACGCCCCGTTCGCAGCTAGGGGACAGGAGCGCTGGGAGGGGCCAGACCAATTGAGCCTCTCCCCCGAGTGGCCGAGCCCCAGGCTACCCGCCCTGTGAGGAGGCCCCGCCTCCCCAGCGGGTGCCTGGTCTCCGCAGCGTGGGGCTGGCGGGGCTCTGGCTGACCGGACACCTCTGTCTCCAGGGAGAGACGCGCTCTGCGCTGGAGGGACAGAGCCTGGCCACAGGGTCCCGGCCTGGGGCTCTGGCCTGAGGGAGCCGCTTTGGGCGTTTGAATTCGCCCTTCAGAGCACGAGGTGGGTGAGGTGACAGCTTGGATTGGACCAACCCCCCTGCGGGGAGGGAGGGGGGCCTTGCACAGCGCGCGGCGCTTTTCTTCTGGCCGGGCGGCGTTCTCCTCTCGCTAGCTGCCGCCCGAGCCTGCCGGGGGCACAATGGAAAAGTTTGGCTGCGCTTTGAACTGCTCGAGTCTCGCAGGCTCCCCCCACCCCCAGTCTCCCCTCCTGGAAAGCAGCGGCCCTTCCTGGGAGCTCCCAGCTGTTGCTCCTACGGAGGGGGGGGGCGCAGCTCGGAGGCTCGGGCAGCTGCGATGCTGCAGGGAGGGAGTTGGGGGGGGGGGGAGGGGATGTGACCAAGCGGTGCCAGCAAACCCTGGCAGAAATTGGGGGGGGGGGGCACCCGACTGTGCGTGCCCCCCCCACCCCACCCAGTGCATCGCCTCTGCTAGCATCGCTCGCGATGGTGGCTTCACTACAGCGGCGGGGGAGCCGCTCCTGCCGCTGTGCTGAGCGGCCGGGCTGAAGTGCTGCCGCGGCGCAGCTGCAGCGGTTCCATGTAGAGATCGGTGAGGCCGGACCTGACTCCGGTGTGACTTGAGGGGCTCAGAATTCGCTCTGTTTTCCTTCGGATGTGACGGCGAATAAGGAAATAAACCCTGTTACCTGATCACAGATCCTGGGTTGTCTGTAACCCTGGGACTGGCATAAGGAATCCAGGTAAACCTCAATCAGTCTAGGTACTTCTCTGGCCCCCATCACTGCAGTCTCCGTGCACCTCGTGATTATTAAGGGATTCTCCCCGTGCAATGCATGTGAAGTAGGGAAGTGTTCTTCTTAGTTGATAGGGGGTCTGGGAAATTCAGTGACTAGCCCAGGGTCACCTAGGGAACTTGGCCCAGATTCTTAAATGTATTTAGGCACTTAACTCCCATTGAAATCAGTGGGAGTTAAGCATCTAAATACCTTTGAGGTCAAATCTGGGCCTTTGTGGTTGAGGTAGGAATAGAACCCATGACTTCCCAGGCTCAGTTCAGTATCCTACCTACTAGACCGTCCTTTTCTCCTACTTAAAATGAAGCCAGCAGTTACAGCAGGGCCCTCCCACTAACTTTTCTACATGTGCATATTTTTTTCAGTCTCACATGGATCATGAGTATGATTGAAATCCCGAGTCTTCAGATCCACAGCCAAGACCTGTTCTGCTTAACAGTTCCTCCTTCTATTGGTGTTGTCCTGGAAATGAGCTGCTACGTCCCTGCTACCTCTATTTTACAGCTGTTGTGGCCTCCCAAGAGATGGTGAGGAAAGGGGAGGCGCCTGGGGCACTATTTAAGTTGGGTTTCTCCCTATGGCTGAGGTAATTCAGTCTTTGGCAGCAGGGGAGTAGAGGCAGGAGCTCTGAAAGATGGTGAGTCCCCACAGAGATGTGTGGAAAAGGGGAATATTCTGGCTGTAGTTGGTGGGATGTGTATATTGTTTGTTAAGTTCATGTGTGTCTGTCTCATTTATGGCTAATTTTACCCCTTCTTTTGGGTGATTTAAGTTTCCTTTTGGGGGGGAGGGGCGGGCAGAGAGAAGTGTGCCAAGAATCAATGGTTAGTGCCAACATTGTATTTAGTAAAAGCAGCAAAGAGTCCTGTGGCACCTTATAGACTAACAGACGTTTTGGAGCATGAGCTTTCGTGGGTGAATACCCACTTCTTCGGATGCCATTCACCCATGAAAGCTCATGCTCCAAAACGTCTGTTAGTCTGTAAGGTGCCACAGGACTCTTTGCTGCTTCTAACACGGCTACCCCTTTGATCATTGCATTTAGTGAGAGTCGCATTGGCAAAAGTAAACAAGAGTAAGGCCAGGTGTACACTACGGACTTATATCGGTACAACTGTGTCGCT
>NW_027057394.1:0-3990 GCF_011386835.1 Chrysemys picta bellii
AACCAACTAGGGGCAGAGCTTTTCTCGACCTGCTGCTCACAAACAGGGAAGAATTAGTAGGGGAAGCAGAAGTGGATGGGAACCTGGGAGGCAGTGACCATGAGATGGTCGAGTTCAGGATCCTGACACAAGGAAGAAAGGAGAGCAGCAGAATACGGACCCTGGACTTCAGAAAAGCAGACTTTGACTCCCTCAGGGAACAGATGGGCAGGATCCCCTGGGAGAATAACATGAAGGGCAAAGGGGTCCAGGAGAGCTGGCTGTATTTTAAAGAATCCTTATTGCGGTTGCAGGAACAAACCATCCCGATGTGTAGAAAGAATAGTAAATATGGCAGGCGACCAGCTTGGCTAAACAGTGAAATCCTTGCTGATCTTAAACGCAAAAAAGAAGCTTACAAGAAGTGGAAGATTGGACAAATGACCAGGGAGGAGTATAAAAATATTGCTCAGGCATGCAGGAGTGAAATCAGGAAGGCCAAATCACACTTGGAGTTGCAGCTAGCAAGAGATGTTAAGAGTAACAAGAAGGGTTTCTTCAGGTATGTTAGCAACAAGAAGAAAGTCAAGGAAAGTGTGGGCCCCTTACTGAATGAGGGAGGCAACCTAGTGACTGAGGATGTGGAAAAAGCTAATGTACTCAATGCTTTTTTTGCCTCTGTCTTCACGAACAAGGTCAGCTCCCAGACTGCTGCACTGGGCAGCACAATATGGGGAGAAGGTGACCAGCCCTCTGTGGAGAAAGAAGTGGTTTGGGACTATTTAGAAAAACTGGACGTGCACAACTTTATGGGGCTGGATGCGCTGCATCCGAAGGTGCTAAAGGACTTGGCGGATGAGATTGCACAGCCATTAGCCATTATTTTTGAAAACTCATGGCGATCGAGGGAGGTCCCGGATGACTGGAAAAAGGCTAATGTCGTGCCCATCTTTAAAAAAGGGAAGGAGGAGGATCCGGGGAACTACAGGCCAGTCAGCCTCACCTCAGTCCCTGGAAAAATCATGGAGCAGGTCCTCAAGGAATCAATTATGAAACACTTAGAGGAGAGGAAAGTGATCAGGAACAGTCAGCATGGATTCACCAAGGGGAAGTCGTGCCTGACTAACCTAATTGCCTTCTATGATGAGATAACTGGCTCTGTGGATGAGGGGAAAGCAGTGGATGTGTTATTCCTTGACTTTAGCAAAGCTTTTGATACGCTCTCCCACAGTATTCTTGCCACCAAGTTAAAGAAGTATGGGATGGATGAATGGACTGTAAGGTGGATAGAAAGCTGGCTGGATCGTCGGGCTCAACGGGTAGTGATCAATGGCTCCATGTCTAGTTGGCAGCCGGTTTCAAGCGGAGTAGTGCCCCAAGGGTCGGTCCTGGGGCCGGTTTTGTTTAATATCTTTATTAATGATCTGGAGGATGGTGTGGACTGCACTCTCAGCAAGTTTGCAGATGACACTAAACTAGGAGGCGTGGTAGATACGCTAGAGGGTAGGGATCGGATACAGAGGGACCTAGACAAATTAGAGGATTGGGCCAAAAAAAACCTGATGAAGTTCAACAAGGACAAGTGCAGAGTCCTGCACTTAGGACGGAAGAATCCCATGCACTGCTACAGACTAGGGACCGAATGGCTAGGTAGCAGTTCTGCAGAAAAGGACCTAGGGGTCACAGTGGACGAGAAGCTGGATATGAGTCAACAGTGTGCTCTTGTTGCCAAGAAGGCTAACGGCATTTTGGGCTGTATAAGTAGGGGCATTGCCAGCAGATCGAGGAACGTGATCGTTCCCCTTTATTCGACATTGGTGAGGCCTCATCTGGAATACTGTGTCCAGTTTTGGGCCTGTGGAAGCAGAGAAAGAGCTCACAGGAAGGGGATGCAATGCATGACAGTTCGTTAGCAAGAGTTAGGCTAACTGTAACCCTAATAACGCGAGATTTGTAGAAGCGAGGAATGTGTGAGGCGGGTGAGAAAGAACTGTGTAAGAAGTCATTATGACCTGGTATAGATAAGGTGTAGAAGACCTTGTGTAGATAAGGTATAGAAAATATTGTATGTTGGCAAGAGTCAAAACAAGTGAAGAAATGAGATATCAAGATGGCCTATGTATAAACAAAACGCAGCTGTCCCTCGTTATTTCTGTAATGAAAGGTATAAATGCTTGCTGTAATTAGTTACCTGGGAGAGACCTGCTTAGCTCTCTCCCTCTGGGCAATTGTGAGCGTTAATAAAGCATCTGACTTGCTGTACCTAAACAAATAGTGAGAACTCTGTTTTTCTCCGACAGGCCCCACACTACAAGAAGGATGTGGAAAAATTGGAAAGAGTCCAGTGGAGAGCAACAAAAATGATTAGGGGTCTGGAGCACATGACTTATGAGGAGAGGCTGAGGGAACTGGGATTGTTTAGTCTCCAGAAGAGAAGAATGAGGGGGGATTTGATAGCAGCCTTCAACTACGTGAAGGGGGGTTCCAAAGAGGATGGAGCTCGGTTGTTCTCAGTGGTGGCAGATGACAGAACAAGGAGCAATGGTCTCAAGTTGCAGTGGGGGAGGTCCAGGTTGGATATTAGGAAACACTATTTCACTAGGAGGGTGGTGAAGCACTGGAATGCGTTAACTAGGGAGGTGGTGGAGTCTCCTTCCTTGGAAGTTTTTAAGGCCCGGCTTGACAAAGCCCTGGCTGGGATGATTTAGTTGGGAATTGGTCCTGCTTTGAGGACGGGGTTGGAGTAGATGACCTCTTGAGGTCCCTTCCAACCCTGATATTCTATGATTCTATGATTCTATGAAAGTCACAGGGGTCTCTGAGGTTTCCCTGGCCATGGGCCCCTGTCCTGCCTCGCTGATGGCAGCATCTCTCTCTGAGGTTACCACCTCCCTAACACCTTTGACCAATAGGCTGAGGTCCTGAAAAGGCCTTTGTGATGTCACTGCCACACCCACCCATCCCCGGAAGTGCTAATGTCCTGCTGCTGGCCTGACACTTTGAAGGTCTGAGCTACTCTCTGTGGATCACCCCACTCAATGTGTCTTCATTCTAGGAAGCAAGTGGGCTAGACAGTAAAACATCAGAGGCTGCTCCCAATGCTACACTCAGTGTTTCCAAAATTAGTAGACTTTATGGCCACAAGAGACCTTTAGAGCATCTAATCTAAGCCCCTGCATATCATAGGCTTCCTGTATAGTACAATAGTTACTTTTTGGGCACACACATTCCAGAAAGGCATCTAGTCTTCAATCAATGACATCAAGAGTTGGAGAATCCACCACTTTCCCTTTTAGTGAGTGCCAGGGGGCTCCATTTCCCCTTCCACTAGCTCGCCATTTACAGGCAGACAGAGCAGTACCTGCAGCAGGGAGCGGGAGTTGCTGAAGGCCTCAGAGGCACAACCCCTGCAGTGTCTCAGGCACCTGGCGCAAGTGCCGGATGATGCGGAGCGGGTGCATCACTTTGGCTGTGACGTCCTCCTGCTGCAAGGGAACGAGAACCTTTCACAGACTCAAACGCCCCGAGGAATCAGGGGGAATTAAGGTCACCTGGAACCAGTATTATTTCCACCTAGCACCTGCCCACCACTGAGCGATGAATTCACCTCCTCAACCCCAGAATGGAGTCTTCTTGTCCTTTCTAGTAACCTCCAGTGCCAACCCCACTCCTTGTAGGGTGAGCTCCTGCTACCTCCCCCTCAGTGCGCTTGACAGCTGTTCCACCTCCAAACCACGGCTCAAGTTATCAGAATGAAACTGCGCGGTGTGACACTGAGCAGATCAAGAGTGACTACAGGGCTCTGGGAGTACGGGTGAAGGAGTTTGGAGCGCAGGTGGTATTCTCTTCAATTCTTCCTGTCAAAGGTAGGGGCCCGGGCAGAGACAGATGCATCATCGAGGTGAATGCGTGGCTGCGAAGATGGTGTCGCCAGGAGGGCTTTGGCTTCCTAGACCACGGGATGCTATTCGAGGAAGGACTGCTAGGCAGAGATGGCGTTCACCTTTCGAG
>NW_027057395.1:0-3989 GCF_011386835.1 Chrysemys picta bellii
GCCTTCAGGCCAAGAAGTTTGCCCACCCCTGTGCTAAGACACCTCAGAATGGTGTTTGCTTTTTTTGCAATAGAGTTACACTATTGACTCATATTGAGCTTGTGGGTCTCCAACTGCCAGATTTCTTTCTGTAATACTCCTTCCTAGGCAGTCGTTTCCCGTTTTGTATGTGTGCAACTGATTGTTCCTTCCAAAATGGAGTCCTTTGCATTTGTCCTTATTGAATTTCATCCTATTTACTTCAGATCGTTTGGATTTTAATCCTATCCTCCAAAGCACTTGCAACCCTCCCAGCTTGGTATTGTCTGCAAATGTTATAAGTGTACTCTCTATGCCATTATCTAAATCATTAATGAAGATATTGAACAGAACCGGACCCAGAACTGATCCCCATGGGACTCCACTCGTTCTGCCCTTCCAGCATGACTGTGAACCACTCATAACTACTCTCTGGGAATGGTTTTCCAACCAGTTTTGCACTCACCTTATAGTAACTCAATCTAGCTTGCATTCCCCTTGTTTGTTTATGAAAAGGTCATATGAGACAGTATCAAAAGCTTCTACCGCTTCCCCCCTCCCACAAGGCTTGTTACCCTGTCAAAGAAAGTTATCAGGTTGATGTGACATGATTTGCTTTTGACAATCCATGATGACTGTTACTTATCACTTTATCTTCTAGCTGTTTTCAAATTGATTGCTTAATTATTTGCTCCATTATCTTTCTTGGTTCAGCAGTTAAGCTGACGGGTCTGTAATTCCCGGGTTGTCTTTATTTCCCTTTTTATAGATTGGCACTATATATATGCCCCTTTCCAGTCATCTGGAATCTCTCTCGTCTTAATAGCTAATGGCTCAGATATCTCCTCAGTCAGCTCCTTAAGTATTCTAGGATGCGTGTCATCAGGCCCTGCAAAAAGAACAGGAGTACTTGTGGCACCTTAGAGACTAACATATTTATTAGAGCATAAGCTTTCGTGGACTACAGCCCACTTCTGTCATCAGACCCTGGTGACTTGAAGACATCAAATTTGTCCAAGTAATTTTTAACTTGTTCTTTTCCTATTTTAGCCTCTTCTGATCCTACCTCATTTGCACTGGCATTCACTATGTTAGATGTCCAATCCCCACCAACCTTCTTGGTGAAAACTGAAACAAAGAAGTCATTAAGTACCTCTGCCATTTTCCCCATTTTCTGTTGTTATTCCCCCACACACACACACACAATTGAGTAACGGGCCTACCTTGTCCTTGGTCTTCCTCTTGCTTCTAATGTATCTGTAGAATGTTTTCTTGTTCCCCTTTATGTCTCTAGGTAGTTAGATCTTGTTTTGTGCTTTGGCCTTTCTAATTTTGTCCCTACCTTGTGTTATTTATTTATATTCATCCTTTGTAATTTGACCTGGTTAAAAGATAGGAAACAAAGCGTAGTATAAATAATCAGTTTTCAGAATGGACAGAGGTAAATAGTGGTGTGCCCCAGGGGTAGTTTCTGGGACCAGTCTTATTCAACATATTCATAAATGATCTGGAAAAAGGGGTAAACTGTGAGGTGGCAAAATTTGCAGATGATACAAAATTACTAAAGATAGTTAAGACCCAGGCAGACTGCAAAGAGCTACAAAAGACTCTCTCAAAACTGGGTGACTGGGCAACAAAATGACAGATGAAATGTCATGTTGATAAATGCAAAGTAATGCACATTGGAAAGCATAATCCCAACTATACACATAAAATCATGGGGTCTAAACTAGCTGTTACCACTCAAAGAAAGAAAACTTGGAGTCATTGTGGATGTTTTTCAGAAAACATCCACTCAATGTGCAGCAGCAGTCAAAAAAGCGAACAGAATGCTGGGAATAATTAAGAAAGGGATAGATAATAGGATAGAAAATATCATGTTGCCTCTATATAAATTCAGTGTCCTATTTAGAATTGTGTTCATAATCAATATTGAAAGGTGGTACAGCTAGCAAATGATAAAAAGCCAAAATACAGGATATATTGTAGATCAGGGGTTCACAACCTTTTTCTTTCTGAGGCCCACCCAACATGTTATAAAAACTCCATAGCCCCCATGTGCCACAGCAACTATTTTTCTGCATATAAAAGCCAGGAACAACATTGGGGGTAGAAACAAGGCCATTGCCCAGTTCCCTGTGCCATAGTGGTCTCCCACCATGCAAAGTTGCTTTGGCTTCAGCACCATGCAGTGGGGCTTTGGCTTTCTGTCCTGGACCCCCCAAGTCTAATGCTGGCCATGCTTTGTGGACCCCTGAAACCTCCTTGCGGCCCCCCTCAGGGGGCCCCAGACCCCTGCTTGAGAACCACTGTTGTAGATGTCTTATGTGTACAAACTGTAGATGTACTGTTCTTTTTCCTTCATTGGGGGAAATCAGACTCTTGAAAAGGGTACAGTAGTCTGGAAAGGTTGAGTCCCACTGCTCTACAGTGCTTCTTGCACCTTCTTCTGAAATATCTGGTACTGGCCACTGCCTCTCTAGTCTGTGGTGAACTTTTAGGAAAACAAGTAGTGAATGTTGCATGCTTCCAGTGACTGACACAATCTTTTTCTGAGTTCAGTAGCTTCCAAAAAATTTAAATTCCCAAGTTCAACCAAGGGAAAATAGTGCACACAAGCTCATGTGCTTTTTATTTCAAAGAGAGGGGGGATCCCTAAACCCATGTTCTTGGTCAATCAAGAGCAACAATACACTATGCTCTGAGCTATAGTGCCGCTCTTCTCTCTCCCACCTGCTTCTCGGATCTCCAGTGGCATTGCAGCCATTCGTTAGTGGTAAGTTTGGAACCACTGTCTGAATTCTATGGCTAAAGCTTGCTGCTCAAGCCTCACTCCTCCACTGCAAAAGAAATCTAACTTTTTTTCTTCTGTTGCATATTAGCTCCTTGGGAATGTTCCACCTTTCTTTGTTATGACCATTGGTGTTTACGTTTATATTCACTGGTTTGCATACCGTTTGTTTGCAAATTACCAAGCATACTTCTAGGTGGTATATAAATGTAATTAACAGTATGATATCGTAGTGTAACTGTCTCTACACTGCAGGTCAACAAGTGGCCCTGGAAACTCATATAGTGCCTCTGGCAGTAACCGTCACCTTGAGCAGACACAACACCACGTAGATGAGGTATGGTTCTTGTATAGAGCAGCTTTACCATTCCTTTGACCTTGGGAAACCTGACAGAGGGAAGACACATGGAAGTGCTGTGTGGGCAAAGAGTAAATTTGTCTGCTTCAGTGTATGAACCAAACACTAGAATGTCTTCATCGTTTGTCCCTCTTGTGATCTGAACTATCATCTTGAGACTTGTTGCAGGAAACCTGTGATACTTCCCAGGTGTTGACCTGATCTTGCAAAGGTGACTATCTTGTGAGCCAATGTGTTAACTGCATGACTCCAGTTGGTTTCTGACAGAGAATGAGCTTTGCTATGTGGAAATCCACAATTGCCAGGGGTTTCTAGTTCTATATCAAAACTACGGCAAACTTCCTGCATGAGCCAAAAGCCATCCTTGGCTGAGAGCCTCATTTCTTTCTGGCTGGATAGGGTAGCACATCACTTCCTTTTCAGAAGTCATAGGTGCTTTGTGTGTCAAAAGAAACATTGTACAGTAACTCCTCGCTTAATGTTGTAGTTATGTTCCTGAAAAATGCTACTTTATGCGAAACGATGTTAAGTGAATCCAGTTTCCCCATAAGAATTAATGTAAAAGAATGGGGGAGTTAGGTCCCAGAGAAATTTTTTTCGTCCGACAAGAGACTTTATTTTAATTTTTATTTATGTGTGTGTGTGTGTGTGTGTGTGTGTATATATATTTATATATATATACACACACACACACACACACACACACACACACACACACACACACACACACAGTATAAGTTTTAAACAATTTAATACTGTACGCAGCAATGATGATTGTGAAGCTTGGTTGAGGTGGTGGAGTCAGAGGGTGGGATATTTCCC
>NW_027057396.1:0-3985 GCF_011386835.1 Chrysemys picta bellii
CACTGTGAATAGTCCCATTAAAGTCAATGGGTCAGCTCATGGGGCACAGCGATAAACACACGCATAAATCTGTGCAAGACCCAGGTCTTAAAGCTCACACTATGGTCTGAGCCTGAGGCGGCGTGAAGCAGCATAGCTCTGTTGTTTGCCATGGAGCAAGGCTTGTTTACACCAGATCAGGATCTGGCCATATAGTTTTGCACTGTAATGTCACCAGCGTAAAGACAGTTCTACTGGTAGAACACCCTTTTGTATAAAAAAAAAAAAAAAGGCGTGCACATCATTTTACATTGTCTGAAGACTGATATAGGACCTAATCAGATTCCTTTTGCAGTCTACTGAGAACAGAATAGGAGCCAAGAGTTATTTTTGCAAACTGCCTTCTTTTAGGCCAGTATTTTGAAGAATGTCAGTGACCATAAAAAGTTAGGAGATGGAAGACATTGACTAGAGGTGGATAACTGAGTAGCTTTGCCACACGTCTGTGTTAAAGACTCTGAAGAACCCTAACTAATGGCTCATCTCTGAATGAGCAAAATAGTCTAATATGACCACTAGCACGGGAGAAGACAGCAGAGGAAGAATGATGTAAAACACTGCTGAGTACCCTAACTCGACATGAACTGCTGATCTGGTTTTCCAACTGTCCTTTCCAATGTTTTCCTTAGTAGTTATGGGCCACATCAAACCATTTTGTTCTGTACATGCAATTCCCAGTGATATTCCTCAGAGCTTTGCTCAAAGGCTGAGGTAACATTTTCAAAAGTAAGTGACTTAGGAATCCATGGAACTTAAGCACTTTTGAAAATTTTACCCTGTGAAGAACATACAACCCTAGGATCTTTGCTCTCATCCTACATTACTTTCCTTTCCCACTAGTAGCTTCTGAACATTTCTTCATTGTGTAAGTGGTAAGTAGCTTCCTTAAATCTGACTCATTTTTGTTTTATCCAATCAAGCAGTGTTTTAATATTTTCAAGCTGCCAGTATAAAAAAAATTAATCTGATTCAACAACCACATGCACCTAGAAAGTCACCTCCTTGCAAGAACTGTGATGACTCAGAAAATGCTTTTGTGATCTAGAGTTGACTGTCACCCAAGGTACTAAAATAAATTGCCCATGATTTCTCACAAGCTTTGCAATAATGTATTACCAAAATGGCACTGAAAAATGCTGCATTGCACAACTATTTAGAGGTTCCTTTGGGTGATAAATAATCAAAAAACTGCCTTCTGACCATCAGAGGGACTGGCAGAAGAGGTTAGCTTTCGTACCTGGCCTTTCAGAGAATGTTACAGGTTTTTAAATGACGAGTCAGCGGTATTCTTTGCTTGTTCCTGACAATGCAATCTCTTTTTGGCTTTCCCTGCTCCCACATACCAATCTAAGTATGATTGACACCCCCATAAGTAAGCAGCAATATCTTGTACAACAAGGGACTAGGGAACTGACTCACTTCTATTCATCATGTCTACCTTAACCCTCACTCAGTACTGTGGGGTCACCATGTAATTTACATTGAAAGGAACCTTACATGGAGCCAAGTCATTAACCAGTAGATTCCTGGGAAGATAAAATTTCAGCCTCATGTATTTGTGCTATTAATTAATTATTATTACTAATACACCCATTTCTAAGGTCAATGTACTACCTAGGCTCCCGTTACTTTGGCATTTAGGTTCCTTAAGTAAACTTTGTACTTACACAGCTCCCTCTGCCAGAGGATCTCAAAGTGTTTTTCAAACTTTAGGACTCAGACTCAGCTCCCCGTGGAGGCAGACAAATGCTACCATCCCACTTTTTATGGATGAGAAAAGTGCGGCACAGACACATAAAGTGTTTCAAAAGTGACAAGGAGCAGCCTGCAGCAGTTGAAGCCAAGTCTCCTGTCTACCAGGCCTGTGCCTTAATCACCTTTCCTCCTCTAGTTAATGGCGCCTAATGCCGTGCAACTGATCTGGGTTTAGTTTTTGACCCAGTCTCACTTTGCAGCCAAGCTACTGAGGAAGTGTCACCGATGGGCTGTGTCCGATAAGAGGTCCATCTTACCCATCGCCACAGGGCCTTGAGGAGAGGGGGTGTATTCGACTGAATACAGGAGGATTAATGTGGTTAGGCTACTAACCAACGTCTTGGGTGACTAGAGTTCAAGTCCCTGCTCTGCCACAAACTTCCTGTGTGACCTTAGCCTCTCTGTGCCTCAGTTCCCCAGCTGTACAATGGGGATAAGAGCACTGCCCTGCCTAGGGGTGTTTTGATAACTACATTGAAGATTGTGAGGTGCTCACATACCAAGGCAATCGGGGCCATATAAATGTCTATGACAGAAAGGTAAAAAGAAAAAAAATCAGCACAGAGGGAACTATGTATGTTACTGCCACTAAAATAAAGGAAATGGCCAAATTGCACATTTATGTTCAGCATTCAGCTGTCCTAAAGAAGAGCGACTTGGCTTTAATCCACTTTGGATATTTTTTTCACATGATTTAAGAAAAAACAACACTGATACTGGTGGACTGTGCAATGAATTTGGCTGGGAAGCTGAATAAAAAATTGAGGTTCCTCCTGGAACAATTCTAGAGTAGAATCCCCGCTTACCAGCAATGTCGATTCTTTCAAAAAGGGGCACGGTAAGAATCTGCATTGTGCTTATATTATGATAAACCTCTTAATAAACAATATTAAGAACTAGATGTCCATTTCATCTCAGGAATTCAGACAGGCCCAGCGGCCTAGACTCACCACTGGTGCAACTCCCAGTAAAAGTTACACTCGGTATTTCTCAATGCCTTCAATGAACGTGGCCACACTGTCATCTGTTTAAATAAAGTAGATGCCAAAATATCACAGAACTCCGGCTTCATGCCCAAGAGTTCAGAAAGTGTAATCTAAGGCGTCATTGCCTCTATACTCTTTGGCCTCTGTTCTTTATTCCTATTGCTCCCCAAAACTCCCTTCTTTTTGCCATTTCTCCACAGTCTCCACTGGTTTGTAACTTTAGTTAAATGCCTCCTGTCAACCTAGCACAAATCTAATACAGTAAGCAACCCAATGGTTGCTTTGAGAAAATAAATATTGTTTTCAAATGATTAATTACAGTATAAATAATACACCTCTACCCCGATATAACGCTGTCCTCGGGAGACAAAAATCTTACCGTGTTATAGGTGAAACCATGTTATATCAAACTTGCTTTGATCTGCCGGAGTGCACAGCCCCGCCCCTGAGCACTGCTTTACCGCGTTCTATCAGAATTCGTGTTATATCGGGGTAGAGGTGTATATAATATATAATAACTGAAACAGCATACGGAATGTATAGTATAGCAGCCTATTGCTTTTCTTTTCTGTAGACAGAAGGGACAATTTGCAGTAGGAGTACCAAGGAGCTGGCTACAGCTACAGGGTTAAAATGAATTATAACTGCATAAATTGGAGGTATAAAACTATATATAGTTTATTTTTAAGTCATCTCCTCTCTGCAGTATAAACAAACAGATGAAACTTGATTTTTTCTGCATTCAGGAGATCATAAAAGATTTGGTAAATGGCTGCACACTTCAATAAGAATTTCCATAAGAGAGGAAAAGCTTTATATCCAAAGGAATTGCATAATCTGAGATTTTGATTCATCATTCACTAATTGGTGAAAAACCATGCAAGTCAAACATGGTCTGTTGATGACAAGCTCACTTCTATTTCTTTATTTTTATCCTGGTAGAGAACATTCCTTTACAAGTCTCCAGTACTGCAGCAAAACCTTGAACGCTGACATCAAGACTAGTAAGCAGCATTAGTCCTTGAAGCACCGTTTGGAAAGCGTTAATTAATTCAGATTGGTACCGCAGTTTGGCTTGTTGCCCTACGATCCTGGAAGTGAAATTACAAGGGTTGGAGGGGGGGAGAGAAAAATGACTTGTGTTTAGCCTAAAACAAGTTTTTGAAGATATTTTTTATGAATCAAAGAATTTTATATACATTGCT
>NW_027057397.1:0-3980 GCF_011386835.1 Chrysemys picta bellii
TGCCTGCTTCCCTTGGGGTCTCTCTCCTGGCTGAGCACAGGCTGCCCTTCTATCTCTCAGCAGGCCTGGGTTCTAGTCACAGGCTGCGTCTTGTCACGTGACCCCCACACTTATTCCCTTCACCCTAGGGAGCTGCATCACCTGGACCAGGTGCAGTTGAGCTCCAACCCCTTTCCTGGCCATCTCACCCTGGGACAGGTTGAAACTGGTAATCTGTGGTAACAGTAACTGGTTGCTCGCAAAGGTGCTGAAGACACAATGGAAGAGGAAATCCTTTGGCCTGGATTGAAATTATTCCGACTGAAAGTGAATGAGAGAAAATAGGTCCAGAGTTCTCTTCCTAGCAGCAGAAAATGTAGCGATTGATAGAGGTTCAGGTCAGAAAGGACCATTATGTGCATCTAGTCGCCCCTCCTGTATAACTCAGGGCCTAGAATGTCACCAAGTGGTTCCTTCAGCCAACCATAGCATGGGACTGAGCCAGAGCACGTCTTTTGGAACGACATCCACATGCAGGAGAGCCAGCTGGCTACCAGAAAATCTCTCTTCTGCAGTGACGTGGGGTTAAGGGACACGGGGGAAAAGACATGGAGGCTGTGACTAAACTGAGAGCAGCAAGGCCAGGAAAACCAGGGTTAGGTCCCAGGCCTGGCTATCAGATCTGCTGTTTTCTATTCCTGGCTTTGGGACCATGAGCGAGTCTCTGCACCGCTGGGTGCCTCGGTTTCCCCAGCTATCAAATGGAGCTAATCAAGGTTTTGTTTGTTCTCCCCATTTTACAGGGTGGGAAACCGAGACACACTTGGGACCTGTCTACACTACAGGTCTGTCGTGCGTTTGTAATCTGCTGACCCCCACAGAGCCTATGGACAACCCCGCTCCTACAGGTACGTTTGTTCTGTGCTTATCCCCTATGTACCAGCAGGGCTGGACAGCATTTCTCACTGTGATGTGGGGAGCAGGTCCTGGATACTAAGGGTCTGAAGAAGCTCTCAAGGACTAATTTTTTAAAAATAATTGTTATCAATGAATTAAGAGAAAACATACAATCACTGCGAATAAGATTGGGGGGTGACAAAATACAGGCAGAGTGGTAATTCCTGATGGGGAGAGGGCAGTGATACAGAGCGATCTGGCTCATTCGGCCAGCTGGACCCATTCAAAGAAAACAAATTTGAGCAGAGCCCAATGCAAGGTCCTATACGTGGCAACAAGGCACGCCGGCCACACCTCCAGAATGGGGACGTGTATCCAGGAAAGCAGTGACTCTGAAAAGGATTTAGGGGCCAGAGTGGAGAAGCCACTCAACATGAGCTCCCAGTGCGATGCTGTGGTGAACAGGGCTAAAGCCATCATTAGACAAAGGAGCAGAGCCGTGAGTAGGATAGGGAGGTGACACAGCAGCAGTGAGACTGCTATTGGAATAGTGCCTCCAGTGTTGGTGTCCTCCTTTGAAAAAGATGGTCCTAGAAATTGGAGCTGGGCAGCAAAGAGTCACCAAATGTTCTGAGGGCTGGAGAAAAATGCCTTCTAGTGAGCTATTGAAAGAGCTCAACCTGTTTAGCTTATCAAAAGAAGATTGAAGGGGACTTCACTGAAGTGTTGAAGTGCCTTAATGGAGAGAAAATACTGGGTATTAAAGGGCTCTTTAATTGAGCAGAGAAAGGCAGAACAAGACCCAATGGCTGGAAGGTGAAAAAAGACAAATTCCTATGACAAATAAGGCACAAATATTCAACAGCGAGGATGATTGAACCCAGGAAGAAGCTACCAAGGAAAGTGGTGGATTCTCCATCTCTTGATGTCATTAATAAAGACTAGATGCCTTTCCGGAATGTGTTTGCCCCAAAAGTAGCTATTGTGGTAGACAGGAGGCCTGTGATATGCAGGGGGTCAGATTAGATGCTCTAACTGTCTCTTCTAGCCATAAAGTCTACTCATTTCTGAGAAACCGAGTGTAGCATTGGGAGCAGCCTCTGCTGTTTTACTGTCTAGCCGGCTTGCTTCCTAGAATGAACACTCATTGAGCGGGGTGATCCACAGGGAGTTGCTCAAACCTCCAAAGGGTCTGCCCTGTGGTAGGACATTAGCACTGCAGGGGAAGGGTGGGTGTGGCAGTGATATCACAAAGGCCTTTTGCAGGACCTCAGACTATTGGCCAAAGGTGCAGGGGAGGTGGTGACCTCACAGAGAGATGCTGACATCAGCCAGGCAGGACAGGGGCGCAGGGCCAGGGAAACCTCAGAAACCCCTGTGGCTTTGCTTCAGCAAGTCTCCTTCTCGAGATCTCTCTTTGAGGTCTGAGAGAGTATTTGAGTTCATGTATGTGACCACCAGGAGGAACCTCTTTTGAGTTTTCTCCTTTCTTTTTCCTGATTTCACTAGAAAACTGACGTTCCTGTTTAGAAGGTAAGAGCCTCTGAGAGGTTTGGAACCTGTTCACTCTGCTGCATCTGGCGCCAGCTGAATTTTAGGCATGGAAAACACTAGCTTAAAGTGGCCAAATTTTATTCCCCACCTGGGATTTTGTCCCTTAGAATCTCTGGGGACATTAAGGTTTGTCCTTTTTCTTTTACCTTTTCCTCCATCCCTCCCTCCTTTCTCTTCATCTCTTACTTATTTGTCTTTTCCTCTGTTCCCCTCCCACCACCAGGAGGGGTGTGTGTGTGTCGTGTGGGGTGTTCTACAACTCCCATTGTGGGAGGTCCACCGAAAAATGTGGGGCTGAAATAGTGCTCAGACAGTGATCCCCAGCGGTGACCTGGGCCATCCTTTGGGCTCTCTGGTGAGAACCCTCATCCTCCCGCCCCTCGGTCTCTACCCTGATTGGCTGAGCAGGGGGTTATTGACAGGGAGGAGACTCAGGTCCCTGTTGTTTTCTTTTAAGACCAAGTAAATAGTCATAACCAGTCATATGTTCGACAAATTTTGCTGCTTCTCTGCAGTTCAATATTTTCTCTACCATTCCAGTTCTCCTAAAATACTTGCTGAATAATTACTATGAACTCTTGCTGGTCTGCAACTCACTTGAGAGCACTTTATTCAGGTCATTCAATGTCTGAAATTCAAGATCCGATGGTTATTTGAAAATCAGGGCTCTTGGGTCCTATTCCCAACTCTGCCACGGAGTGGCTGTGTGACCTAAGACAAGTCAATTCTCCTTTCTCAGCCTTAGTTTCTCCCTCTTTCAAGTAGGGATAACAGTCCGCCCCTACCTACCTCCCGGCGGGTGGAGGATGGGGATCTATTGGAGAGTGTCACTAGGAGCAGTGCATAAGATGAGGTGTACTATCGTGTTTACTCAGATCAGATTATGACATAATAGAATGGATGAAATAGTCTATTTTATTTTTTATTATGTTGCAATTGTTAAGAGCAGCAACTACTTAGCTCAGACTGAAACATCTCATCTAATTTTTGAGATCTAAGTGTCTCCTCTTTGTGTAGCTCAAACCTCCAAAGTGTCTGCCCTGTGGCAGGACATTAGCACTGCAGGGGAGGGGTGGGTGTGGCAGTGACATCACAAAGGCCTTTTGCAGGACCTCAGACTATTGGCCAAAGGTGCAGGGGAGGTGGTGACCTCACAGAGAGATGCTGACATCAGCCAGGCAGGACAGGGGCGCAGGGCCAGGGAAACCTCAGAAACCCCTGTGGCTTTGCTTCAGCAAGTCTCCTTCTCGAGATCTCTCTTTGAGGTCTGAGAGAGTATTTGAGTTCATGTATGTGACCACCAGGAGGAACCTCTTTTGAGTTTTCTCCTTTCTTTTTCCTGATTTCACTAGAAAACTGACGTTCCTGTTTAGAAGGTAAGAGCCTCCAAGAGGTTTGGAACCTGTTCAGTCTGATGCATCTGGCGCCAGCTGAATTCTAGGCATGGAAAACACTAGCTTAAGGTGGTCGCATTTTATTCCTCACCTGGGATTTTGTCCCTTAGAATCACTGGGGACATTAGGGTTTGTCCTTTTTGTTTTACCTTTTCC
>NW_027057398.1:0-3978 GCF_011386835.1 Chrysemys picta bellii
ATTAACCTAGAGCAACTGCCATTTGGTTACCATGGTACCAGGGATTTGTTTAGCCTGGGGCTAACATACCTGTTCCTCACTACTTTACTGTAGCCCTCTGGCCTTGCCCCATCACACTAGTTAATAATCTGTATATAGTTCATTACAGGATTGGTTACAGGCATTGTCTTTGGTGTAAGATCCAGGGTACCAATTGATCTGGGGTAAGTGACTGGTATCTTGGGATTGGAAGCAACCTGGATGCGGTGTGATTTTTGGTGTGACTAATTATCACTAAGTCCAGTTTGTTTGCATGGCCAGAAAGACTGGAGAGTCTAAGTGGACTGTCTGTTACTCCATGATAAGCTTAATATAGTTATCCTGGAGTTCACATCTGTTACTGGCTTGGTGAAATCTAATTAGAGAACACACCACAAGTTTGGGGTATTGCCCTGTTTTTCACAATCTGCCCGGAGGTGGGCACTCAGAGCTGTGAGCCACTCCAGACAGCGTGACAGGGGATCATGAGATCAAACAGTCTGATCTTCTGTAAAACAGCTGCATAGAGCCCAATAACTTGATTTTGATGTAAGCATAGCTTCCAGAAAGGCACCAGTCTAGACATGAAGACTTCAAGAGATGCAGAATGCACCATTTCCCTGATAGTTTGTTCCAATGGTTAATCACCCTCCCTGTTAAAAAATGGGGCCTTATTTCTGAGGTGAATTTGTCTGGTTTCAGCTTCCAGACATCAATTGTCATTCTGCCTTTCTCCATTAGATTAAAAAGGCCTTTAGTAAGTGGTATGTTCTCCTTGTGACTGTAATTATGCACCATCATCAAGTTACCTCTTGATCTTTCTGTTAAGCTGAACAGATTCAGAATCTTAAATCTCTCACCGTAAGGCTTTTATTAAAGCCATCAGATCAGTTTTGTGGCTCTTCTCTGCTCCATCTCCAAAATTTGTGGACATCAGAAGCAGGGCCGGCTCTAGGTTTTTTGCCGCCCCAACCAAAAAAAATTTGGCTCCCCCCCCGACGCAACCTACTGCTGCCCCAGCCCTGGGCTCTTCCCCATACCACCCTAGCTCTGCCCCCCACTACCCACACCCCCCTGCTGCCCCAGCCCTGGGTCTCTGGTAACTCGTTCCCAGCGCTGGTCATTCAGCAGGAATTTTGGATGTGCACAGAACACAGACAGGATTGGTTCCCATATAGTTACAGAACTGCAGTAAAGTGGAACAATTTTCAGCTTGTGTGACTGAAGGATATCTGGATGCATATTATAAGACTGTCCTACATAAATGAGGAAAAGTTGAGGTGCCTTTATTATTCTTTTGTTCCACTCTTTATTTCTATGGGGAATTTGCCAATGCAATATCAGTCTTTTTTTTTTGTTTTGGTTTGGGGGTTTTTTTGTTTAAAAGGAAGACAGTGGCTGCTGTAAATATCAATTCCAGTCCTAATAACCACTGGGAAGCATTTCTTGCTCAATTTTATCCTACTTTTTCTACAGCAAGTTTCAGTGGATCAGTATATTTAATTTGGGAGAAATTGAGCTTGAGAACTCCTGAATCTTAAGGGTGTTCAAATCGGGAAGGCAGGTGCTAGATTCCCTTTCTGAATATTAGCTAAATCTGGAAAGGAAAAGTCAATTTCTGCTTCCATGGTTCAGAAGTGGAAATCCTCCTACGTGCCTGGTACTGTATCTAAAGCTGCCCAGGTCCTCTAGTAGAGCCTCCCCTCCCTTACTTTTCATTTTAAATTCTAGTGAGATCCACGTACCTGCCATGCTAGGCTTCAGATAGAGAGGTGCCCTGTCCGTTTAGTCCACCCAATTCTTTCTTTGGGGGCTTCAAGGTGAGGTCACACCAGTATTCCTAATCCAGTCTGGGGATGTCTTCTCAAGGGGATATCTGGGCCAAAGCCTTCTACTCCTTGGGCATACTTGTTCCTCCGTTCACAGTGCCACCCTGTTCTAGCAATGAGCTCTCCATTCACAGCAAGCTGCAGCATGAGATCTCAGCTACCTCACGCCCTTCTCCTCCCTTTCCTGTTGATTGCTGCCAAGGGAATGCTGGGAAATGTAGTTCTTTCCCTGCTCCAGGGCTGGCTCTATAGGCAGGGAGCTAACCAAGGAACTAGAGCTCCCATGGCCCCCTGTTGGTTCACAGCTCCTATGCTGGATCCCTGACACCCCGGCAAATGTGCCGCCCCGAGCACCTGCTTGCTTTGCTGGTGCCTAGAGCCGGCCCTGATCAGAAGTGGACACAATAGTCCAGTATCTGTCTCACCAGTGCCATATACAACAGTAAAATTTAATGCCCACTCCTACTCACTATTTCCCTGTTTATACATCCAAGTTTACATTAGCCAGTTTTGCCACAACATGGCACTGGGAGTGCATGTTCAGTTATTTCACCACTGGGACCCTAAATCCTTTTTAGTCACTGTTTGCCATGATACAGTCTCCTTCAGATACCTGAGACGCAGCATTCTAACATTAGGGAAATCTTGCAATATCTCCAGTATCTCTGGGTGGGAGCTGAGGACTTTCTAATGATTGGTGACCTTGATAGGTAGTTACACAAGGGAAAGGGAGGCAGAAACAGTCAGGTAGAGTATCATTCACAGCGATCTCCATAAACATCTGCCCACTCCATTAAATCCCTTACAAAAGCATTCACAGAACAGACCTGAGCAGAGAACTCCCGCATCCTCTTTGAGTCTGCAGTTGTGCTGGCCCAAGACCCTGGAAGGACACGCCCAGAGATCAGACTCATTCCCAGAGCAGTTCACGTCATCCAGCCAGATCGGCCCAGATCCTTGCCCATAATGAGCAGAGACAGTTGCATTAATGGCATGTCCACATCCCAGTTGTTTGCAAACAACATTGGAGTCTGACAGATCCCAGGAATCATCACAGACTGTCCCCCAGCTGCCATTGTAATAAATCTCCACTCTCCCGGCACAGCGACCTGCCCCATTCACCAGTCTGATCTGTCTGCTCCCTGCAGAGATAAATCCCAGCTGTTAATATGTATTTTCCCACTGAACAGAAACTGTTTGTGAGATTTAGAAATGAATCACCTGAGCAAACAACACCAACGTCCTCAGCAATTCCTGCCTGGGCTGCCTCAGATGTGGATTTGTCACAGAGAGTCAGATGAGTCTCATTTCCTGCACACTGGACCCTTCTCAGCCCCACAGGGCCTGTTCCTCGCTCAGACTTAGGGGGGTTATAAGCTTTCTCAGCGGCTCCGCACTGGAGCTGCCTGCACACCACGCTGGCATCGTTCATGTCCCACTGGTCATCCAGCACTCTGCTCCACGCACCACGGAGGGAAATCTCAACTCTCCCATCGCACCGGCTCTCTCCATTCAGCAGTCTGAGTGATTCAGAGCGACCTGGGCTCAGGAGAGATGAGAAACATGCTGAATAACACTCCTGATTATATACTAGAAATAATGCACAGTGTGTAAGAAATTATGAACTGTTTCTAACTCAGGGGATGCCACATAGTTAAAAGGAGTAACCTCTGCAGAAAATGCTGTTTTTTTGAATCTCTAAGTGGAGGGTGCTATAAGGATTGTAACACACAGTGAGGCAAAGTGGCTTGTTAGCATATTCTGGGAGATGCTAGGCTCACAGCTACACTCTATTTTTAGTGTGCCAAGTTCCTTGAGCTGGGAATTACATGCCCAGCACAGAGTGTAGATGTACCTGTTGCCCAGGGAGTTCCCCAGTGCCAACCCTCAGAGCACACTCCATACCACAACTCTCTTCTGGCCTGACACGCTCATTGCCCTAAGTCACAGGTGTTGAAATCTGCATCTAAAAGGTGTTGTGTAAGGTGTTATGCAAACTGCTATCACACCGGTCATTCATATTGTTGTGTGATGCATGAATGGGTGAGGTTTAAATAACAATAGATGTGTGCTGGAAATATGTTCCTATAATGTGTGCCTAAGCCCAGGTGTCCTAAACAAAGGGCTGTTG
>NW_027057399.1:0-3972 GCF_011386835.1 Chrysemys picta bellii
AATGAGGAAAACGTACTTAGTGCTTGCCCCAGAAATGGGGCTGGCTATTGTTTGATCACTGACCGGGTATTTCTGATGTGTGGCACCTCCCACAGCTAAGTCCTCTTGCATGAAGGGGCTGAATAAAGTTGGGGTCCTGCGGCACTCGATACAGCCACATTTTCAGCCTGAACTTTACTTTAGTCCCTACCTGTGACCTGCAATTATTTGCAGTTACACCTTAGCTCACGTGGGCACCTGAAATACCTGATTTCACACCTAAATCCAGTTCTTTGGCATCGAAGTGATCAACTTGACGGGTGAAAAGACTAGTAGGAGCAAAGCTGCGCCTGCAAATTGTGGGTGTAAATATGGTGGCAAATCTTTAAACATCTGACCCGTACTGTCAGAGTTGCTAAAGCTTTCAGTGCCTGTGCTTTTTAATTCTGAAAAGCCATTTATGGCCCTAAAGTTGAGGGGAGAGAAATTACGGACACTGGACCAAATTCACTACCAAAGTCAATAGAATTTAGAACACTTAATTTGCCTCACATCTCGCATGCTCACATATGCTCTCTCTAACCAAATCATTGGAGTGAATAGTATCTAAGACCCAGAGGAGTAAAGGGCAAAGACACAGGGCCGGCGCAACCCATTAGGCGGTCGCCTAGGGCACTACAATTTGGGGGGTGGTGACCACAGTGGTATTTCGGCGGCGGGACCTTCCGCCGCCTCTGTGGGGGGCGGCATTTTGGGGTGGGACCTTCCGCCGCCTAGGGCAGCAGAAAAGCTGGCGGCACTCCTGCAAAGACAAGGTGATATATTTATTAAAGTGATATTTATTTCTAATGTTAAAAAATCTCATTTCAATGTAGGACTTTCTTTTGCTATAACATTTTCCTTACTCTCTGGTAAGGGCTTTGCTGCATGTTATCTTCCCAAGGGAGGCATTGATGAATTCATTACATTAGGTTTGGGGGATGATTTGGAAGATCAATTATAAGAAAAGGGTCATTTATACTGCAGATGTCTTTCTGTTATCAGTTTCCTTTGGTTTATAATGGAAATGAGGCAGGGATATAACGATGCATCTGGCTTTCTGGGTGATTGTCAAGAGCACAGCTTTGAATCACGGCAGGCCAATATCAGTTGAAACGTGAGGCTAGTTTTCTTGAGATTCCTGAAGGATTCACTGCCCAGAACAAATCTAAATACGGTTTCTCTTGTGCTCAGGGCACCCACATTATTGAATAAGTGAAGTAGCTAATTATTTAGCAATTATTGTGTACAAGAAGTATGGGCCAGACCCTTCGCTGGTATGAATCCGTGTAGCTTCACGCCCGCTGATGGAGCTATGTCAATATGCACTCATTGAGGATCTGGCCTTATTTTTATAGACCTTGTCTTAGGACAAGGTCTGAACTATAAATTCTATTGGTTTATGACTTGGAAGCCAGAAAGGCCCATTAGATCATCTAACCCAGGGGTGGCCAACCTGAGCCTGAGAAGGAGCCAGAATTTACCAATGGACATTGCTGAAGATCCACAGTAATATGTCAGCAGCCCCCCATCAGCTCCCCCACCCCACTCCCAGCGCCTCCCGCCCTCTGGCAGCCCCGCTGATCAGCTCCTCCCCCTCCCTCTCCGCACGTCCCGATCAGCTGTTTGGTGGCGTGCAGGAGGCTCTGGAGGGGAGGAGCGATGGCACGGCAGGCTCAGGGGATGAGGCGGGAAGGGGTGGAGCGGGGGCAGAGCCTGTGGCAGAGCCAGGGGTTGAGCAGTAAGCACCAGTAGCGTAGCTAGGGTGGAAGCGGGGCAGCGGCCGCTCCCCCACCGAGCACAAGTGGCGCCTTTTTCATTTTACTCACCCGGGAGCAGGAAAAAAAAGGCGCCACCTGCTGCGGCGCTTTTACTGACGGGGCGGCGCTCCGGGTCTTGGCGGTACTTCGGCGGCGGGACCTTCACTAGCTCCGGGTGTCTTCGGCGGCACTGAAGCTTCATCGCCGAAATGACGCCGAAGACCCGGAGAGCGAGTGAAGGTCCCGCCGCCGAGGTGCCGCCGAAGACCCACAGAGTGAGTGAAGGTCCCACTGCCGAGGGTGGGTAAAAGCACCGCCGCGGGTGGCGCCTTTTTTTTCCCACTGCCCCTGTTCCCTCCATCTGGCTACGCCCCTGATGAGCACCCCCGGGCACATTGGAACGCTGGCGCCTGTAGCTCCAGCCCCGGAGTCGGTGCCTATACAAGGAGCCGCATATTAACTTCTGAAGAGCCGCATATGGCTCCGGAGCCACAGGTTGGCCACCCCTGATCTAGCCTGATTTCTTGTATAATACAGGCCAAAGAATTTCACCCTGTGATTCTTGCCTCAAGCCCATAAATTATTTGTATAATCCATAGCTCTGTGGCGCTGAGCATAACGGTTCCCCCTCCTTTCAGGTTCTCTTCATTGAAACATTGCAGACCCTCAACGAGATGCTCCAGAGTCTGATTTTAGAAAATCCAGTTCCGGCTGAGCTAGAGAGGATCTTGCAGGTAAACAGGATCTGGAGATGCCGGTTGGAGGATGGTAAGGTAGGGAAGAGGAACAGGAAAATCTTGTTAAGAGCTTGTGAGGGAAAGGAGAGTTAAGGAAAGAACGGAGTGCCCCACCTCCACAGGGTTCTCCTATTAGGGCATATGTGACAAGGTTCATGTAGCACGGGGGAGTCTTCTATTTCCATCTGTGAGGTCTGACAATCTCCTCCATTGTTACCCTCAGTTTCTTTCCTGTCTCCAGGTGGCCCTTACATCAGTGTCCTTTCCAAATGAGGACATTATTCCCTTTACTGCCCATCATTGCCACTCCTGATGCAATTGGAGGGGTCGCTGCCAGGACTCTAGTCCCCCGTGAGTGCTGGCACCTGGCCTCCACAGAACTCCCAGCTCCAGCTGTCCCACAGTGAGAACCAATGGGTGCAATGGGAACCAAGACTGCCGCTAACTACAGAGCATGAGGGCTGGCCCAAAGTCTGCAATCATGAAAGAATAGAAGTTTTCCTCCAGCTGCTCTTATTTTGCTGAATGAAATGCTGGATTGTGTGGCTTGTCCAGAGAAGACTTGACCCTTCCCTTCCTTACATAGGACCCAATCCTGCATCCATTAAAGGCTTGATCCAATGCTCATTGAAATCAAATGGGGACGTTTCCGTTGACTTCAATGGGCATTGGATCGGTCCTGAGATCAATGTCAAAACTTTCATTGACTTCAGCGGGTGTGTGACTGGGCCCTCAGAGAGAAATGCACTTTGCTTTCGTTCGAAGAGAAGAATTCCATGTGAATTTTGAGTCTGCACAAAGCAGACGCAGCCTGTATCTGTAAGAGTGAGATGATTCAGCCAGAATAAAGATTATCCTTTGGGGATCACTTGTATACACCCTTTCCCCCTGTTATTTTTAACCTGTCTTGTTTTTCCTGCAGCTCATGGACCCCTGGATGCAGTCCAGGGAAGCTTGCCGGCGGGAGAGAGCTGTATGGAGCAGCATACTGCTCCTAAACTTCGTGGCCACAGAAGTCAAACTGGATGTGAGTAACTCTTAACTTCTAGTGACCTGATTGCAAACTAGACCTACAGGGCACTCTCCCACGCCAGAGAAACTTCCTGCTTAGAAGTATGTTGATGGGCCCCACAGTGCAATGCTCCCTAATAGGCGGAGGAAAAACCGATCTCGTTGCTCGTCCATCATTCTGACTGAGATGGGTTGGCGTCTGATACACTTGGAAGATAAATCCAGTGCCCTGGAGGAATAGGCCACCTCTTTCCAATGCAGGAAAGGCAGCTAACAAGGGGCACAGGAAGAACGGGTTTTTCTATGGTTGGATCTAATGAATTTCAGAGAAAAGAGATTTCAAAATCCTAGAGACTGAAGACATTTCATCCCCAGCTGGTTCCCTGTTTGCCTCCATTCCTCATCCTAGTACCATGGGATACTTTCCTCTTGTGCAGCTGCAGGAA
>NW_027057400.1:0-3961 GCF_011386835.1 Chrysemys picta bellii
AAGAAGACAACATTGCGTAGTTTACATTTGATTAATATGCAGAAACTTATTCTGAGCCATAAAGGCTAGAATCTTAGTGTGAAATCCTAGCTCCATTGAACTCAGTGGGAGTTTTGCCAGTGTCTTCAATGGAACCAGGTTTTCACTCCATGTGGGTTTTTTTTTTTTTAGGAAGTTTAAATTCTGTAGCAATTAATAGCTTTCCTTAAGGGAAAGCTTTCCAGTCACTAATGAGTAGGCAAGAGGATTTTTCAAGCAATGTTACTCCCTCCCTTGTATGCATTTTTATGACTTCTGCTTTAGAATAATTTGGCAAAAAGAAGGTATTAAAATGTTCATAATACAATGGGGGAAGAAGACTGCTTTTTCACCTGTACCTAACAATTTGGCTAGCAAATCAGAGGTAAACCAGACTAATAACAAAAAGTTTGGAGAAACCTTTGAACAAAGCAGAGCACTTTTCACTGTACAGATAGTGCACATCTATTACCTACCAGCACTTGCCTCCTACCATCTTCAGGTCAGTTATTTCAAGCTTCCCATTAGCAGGAGAGAGGAACTGGTGGAAATACATTCTTCCCTCTGTGGCCTCTTCAGGGCTTGCCAGCACTGCAAGCAGCCAGTGCAGCTTGTCTCTGATAGGAAAAATGAACAGCACCTTCTTGTTGGGTCAGATGATGCGGGGAGGGGAAAATACACTCCTTAGGAAAGGCTTACCAATGGTTCAGTGGAAAGGGTAGGGTTTAAAAAGCATTTGAACGGCACTTCATTGATTTATTGAGGGTGATGGTATGGAGAGAGAGGCTGCCTCTTTCTTGACATGCCTGAGAACAAGTCTTTCTTACAGTTAAAAAGTGTTAAATCCTTTAACAATAGTGCTATGGTCAGCAGATGTATGTGAGAGGAGGAGGAGGAGGGGCTCATTTCAGCATTGGTGGACCTCTTTCTGGTTGACTTGAATGTGGCATGCCTGCAGAGCACAGCAGCTTTCTTAGCACCGGGAATGAAACGGAAGTCCAGATCCTGAGCTGGCATAAGTTGCCATAACTCCATTGATTTTGGTTGGACTATGACTGCTTATACCAGTTGAGGACCTAGCCGAGTACTTTTTGGATGGTTTCTGGGTGCAGTTCCCCCATTGGCACAGGAGCTGACGAAGGTTCCTAGTGCAACAGAACCTCGGTGGTTCTCATGTTTGGGGCGGGGGGGGGTGAAGCTGTGGAGAGGCCATAGGGAGGGACTCTGTCTTGTGCATGGTAGAGGTAAGTTGCCACCAACTTCAGATAGCTCAAAACAAAGCTTGGTGGCAATCTGGAAGCAGGGTGGGATTGTGATTTCTGGGTGTGCTATTAGGTAGATGCAGTGATGATAAACCATGCTGAAGGGGAGTATATCAGTGCCATGGTTCCTACTCCAGCCCAGGACTGGAATAGCAACTGTGGAGAGCCTGGAAATTTGCCAGTCTGTTAGAAGTGGAGGTGTACTACTGTGGAGTAGTACTACAGTACTACTACTACTGTGTAAATACCTAGATAGAGAGACAGATTCAGATCCTCAGCCAGCTGTATAATTGCCCACACAAAGCCTGCCTAGCCTGACTTTGTGTGCATAGTGGGGAGGGAAGGAAGGAAAGGGAGCAGATGAAATGCACTTTGCCGTGGGCGCAATCTTTCATTTCATGTCATATTGTTCAAAATTTTCTACAGAAACAGAGTCCAGTGTCACCTTTGGGCATATGCCCAAATAAATGTTAGTCTTTAAGGTGGCACCGGACTCCTCGTTGTTTTTGTGGATACAGACTAACACGGCTACCCCCGATACTTAAAACTTTTTACAGTGACTGATTGCACACACAGTACAGTCCATTTCCTTAACAGAGAGAAAGTGGGAGGGAGAGGTTGCTGTTTGAGAAAAGGGGGCGAATAAGTGAGTTTGTTGGATTTCCTGGATGGGTCCCTTTGGAGGCAGTGCATGGCTGCTCACACTAGACTACCAACACTCCCTAACGCCTTTAAGTGGTTAGGCACAGTTTTCCATACATTTCCTCCACACCCTTGATTCCTGTCAAACTACTTCCAGCTCATACTATATTTATAATATTTGTATTGCACTGACCCTTTGTCCTGTTTTCAGATCTGTTCCCCCCCCCCTTCATATTTTGGTTGGGTAAAGTGGACTTGGGAAAGCCTGAAAAACTCCTAACTTGTCTAGGGAGGGTTTAATTAAAGTTACTCGCTCTTGCAGTACTTTGGAATACAGCTCCTCAAACACTGCATCCCAATGTGCTGCTCATTGACACACTGTGTAGAGAGAGCAAGTCTCTTCTCAAGCAACCTATCAGAAAGAAATTACTATTCTCCATCTAGCCTGCTCTCTGACTGCAGTTTTCTAGTGCATGGCCTAGTCAAGATAGGATTCAGTAAATTTGTTGATAATAAAAACTCATTACTTCTACCATGCATGCAACAGTTTCCAGCACCTCTGTCACTAGTTACTGCCCCAAATCAGCAGATTTCGTGCACCCCCCCGCATATAAGTAAAGCTGGGATGTAGGAACAGAAATGGCTATGGTCTGGCTATCTTTTGCAGGTAATGTAGTGGTGCCAGTTATTTGAAATGTCAATGACTTAATTATGGATATGCTAATTTAGGGCTGGACATTTCCATGGTGTTTGTACAAACACAGGCCCACTCCAGCAATCTGACCCAGGTGGATGGATCCCTGTTCCTCTGATATCAGTGTGAATCAATATGGGTGTAAGGGTCTGCCTGCATGGGTCAGATTACAGGACTGGGACCAAAATGTAATATGTTCCCTTCCCCAGGGAACTTACTATTTCTGGGGTGGATGGTGTCTCCGCCCTTTAGAAGAGGTAGCACATTGCTGGGCTGCCCCAGCAGCAACACAGGAAAAATTGTGGTCCACGGAGTCCCATTTCCCCTTTCTGCCTTGTTCTTCAGGGGCCACAGGCCATGTTCCCTCTAACTTTCTCCATCCATGTGCAGAATTAATTGTATGTGCACCAAATTACCGAGGTAACATGCAGATGTGCACCACCACAAAAAAACTGTATCTATATTTTAAAAGTTACCATAGGGATAAGTACTCCAGCCAGGACAGGTTAGGAATTTTAGAACTCACTACTCAAAGAATTAAATTTCTTAAATATAAGAGCAATAAAAATTATGAAATGCATAGACAAGTCAAAACACTCAAATAACAGAACTTTGAAAGAATAAAATTACAGAGAATATATGTGCATTGCAGGAAGTAACAACAACAATAATAATACAAGTATGTGTTGGGAGGTGTGTGTGTGTGTGTGTGTGTTTGTGAGGGGGACACACACACACAGGTTGCCCCTTTAAGTATGCTGCCCCTTTAAGTAGATTGGTACTCACCAGTCTGAAGCCTGCTTGTTCAGACACAGCAGGAGCCGCCAGCAAGCTCCATCCCACTTCCAAGCCTTGTCGTGTCCCCCCCATGCCCTGCTCTAAGAAGATGGGGTACATGGGCAGGAAGGGGGATACCCTGACATCAGTGCCCCTCCTCTCACCCCCACTCTGCTCAGCAAGCAGGAGGCTGCCAGGAGCAGCTGGCCAGGGGCTCCAAGGCAGAGGGCAGGAGCAGCGTGGCCATAGGTGGAGGGGCACCTGAAGTGTGTGGCACTTGATAGACTGCTGGGCGGCTGCACAGCCACCCAGCTTGGCAAGAACCCAGGGCACAAGGATATCAATTCACTGCTGTCACAACCCCCAGCCTGCCAGCTTAGCTGTAGTGACTGGCACACTGGGGCTATGGAGCCATGGCTTCCCACCTCTCCATGCTCACTCCTCTTCCCCTCAGAAGTGGGTTAGTAAGCAACATGCAGTGCTGCTTCCCCCTGCACCTCCTGACCCAAAGTCTGGGTAGCCTGTGTGGAGGAATAAAGTGTATGTGTTTTCTTGGCTCCCTCTACCT
>NW_027057401.1:0-3954 GCF_011386835.1 Chrysemys picta bellii
GGGACATGTTTGGAGGGCACCTGTGGGAGGGGAATGATGATCTGTCACATTAACTACCAGCTCTGCCCTCCTCCTGGCCCCACCATGCCCATGGTAGGGCTGGAAGGGCCCTGGGAAGAAAGGAGGATGGTGACTGATGGGCTTTTAGGAGCTCCCTAGCCCTCTGCAGTACAGGAGAGCTGTTGATGTGTGGAATGGCCCATTCATCTCAGTGGAGTGTGCTCAGATGAATTAGGACACACCAAAGAGATGACTAGTCTAACACAATAGCTCTGGGTGGTGTGAAATGACCCATTCATCGCCATGGGAGTTCCCCTCTACCTCAGTTTCAGTTGTGGAATACCATTGTTCAAGGTAATCTCACTATGCATATCAGTTTTAGAGCAACTGCAATATTAAAATCTTTTTATTGGGGGGGGGGGGGGGGAGGGGAGGGAAGGGAAACAGTATCTGAGGAATGCCTGAACCAAATTACTCCAAACTTGCCCCATTGCCCCTGTTGTGGCATACAAATATCCTAGATAATCTCATTATGCATGTGGATTTTAGAGTACTTTGAAAATTAATAGAAGTTCATAATGCAGGGGGGAGGATATATATTGGAAACCTCTTGATCAAATGACCTAAATTTGCACCATAAATTCTACCCCAGCCCCATAATAGCTTTTTAATTATTGCTTTCCCAAAAGGGAAGTGGATGGTGGAAATTATCCACAATTGATCCCAGGAGAGTAATATCAGGATCAGAGCCATAGTTTGGGCCCCAAGTATGTGTAAAAAAAAGTTATAAGAAGTGTAAAATGTGGATGTTGCTTAATTTTTTTTAGCGGGACTGTGTCAGGATTCCACCCCCCTGAACTCTGGGGTGCAGATGTGGGGACCCACACAAAAGACCCCCTAAGCTTATAGTCTACCAACTTAGGTTAAAACTTCCCCAAGGCACAAATTCCTTTCCTTCTCCTTGGATGGTATTGCTACTATCACCAAGTGATTTACACAAAAATTCAGGGAAGGGTCACTTGGAATAGGGATCCCCCCCAAAATATCGCCCCAAGCCTTTTCACCCCCTTTCCTGGGGAGGCTTGAGAATAATATACCAACCAATTGCCTTAGCAATGTGAGCACAGACCAGACCCTTTGTCTTCAGGACACTAAAAACCAATCAGGTTCTTAAAAGAAAAACTTTATTTATAAAGACAAAAGTAAAAGAATCACACCTGCAAAATCAAGATGGAAGGTAACTTTACAGGGTAATACAAAGATTTAAAACACAGAGGATTCCCCTCTGGTTCAGCTTCACAGTTACAAAAACAAGAATAAAACTACCTCTGTAGCATAGGAAAATTCACAAGCCCAAACAAAAGATAACCTAATGCATTTCCTTGCCCTACTTACAATTTCTGTGATTTTAGATGGATTATTCCAGGTATATTTTCAGGAGATATTGTACCTGCTTGGCTTCTCCCTCCATCCAGAGAGGGAACAACAAATGAGAACAACAACAAATCCTTCCCCCCACAAATTTGAAAGTATCTTCTTTCCTCATTGGTCCTTCTGGTCAGGTGCCAACTAGGTTATTTGAACTGCTTAACCCCTTACAGGTAAAGCAATCCAGTACAGCTGCCAAGGAGGGATTTTATGCTACTACATACATAAAGGTTGCTACCCTTCCCTCTATATTTATGACAACAACATAAAACAATCTTGACTACTAAACCAACCCTGTGGCTATTTTCAAGACAAGGTTTTTTTGAGGGCCTTTCCCCTAATCAACTTTCTCTTACCCTAACCTATTATGTCATGCTCCCAGCACTCTATTCTATATGCACATGCCATAGTGGAAACGGACACATTTTCACATCTAGCTCCAGTCCCACAAAGTCAGCAGTTACCCTGATTTTGAGGAATTAGGAATGTAAAGGATAATTTCATTTTTAAAGGTGATCTATAAAAGGAACAATAACTGAGACTGTGCCATTGTTTGATTTTCTTCTCTTGTGTAAAGAAGGCATAATGATTTGGGGGTCTGGGTGGGGTTTTTTGTTTGTTTGTATGTTTGTTTGTTTGGGTTTTTTGGGGGTAGGGAAGATACATTTATGTTGCCTCCTTTTATATTAAAAATCTAGGTCCTGTCTAGCCTGGAGTACTCATACTTTGGCTTTGTCTAGACTAGAATTGGTGGCCTTGTTATAATTTTAGCTAATTGATTGTAAATGCTAATTATGTTGATAACTGAGGCTCTCCACAAATGTTTGTTCTGGACCACCAAGTTTTGTGGTTTGTCCAAGCTGAGCCCCCATGTCCTGATACTCTGCAAATGTGTGGGTCTAGATTAGCATTTACAATCATTTAAGAAGCAATTGTCAATCAATTACAACAGGAGAATAAAAAGAATGAGGAATACTTGTGGCACCTTAGAGACTAAAAATTTTATTTGAGCATAAGCTTTTTTGGGCAAAAAACTCTGTGTTCTATCTGATTTTGTTAATAGCTATTTATCTTCAGTGCCAATTGAGTATTTTGGATAAAGGATACATGTGTGCAAGGAAGGAATGATAGAGACAAATTTCCCCCCAAATTTTTACTATCCTGGGGGACTAGGACAGTCCCCCTTTTGCCCCCTAAGTGGCACCCCCGAGGACAGACACCTCCCCACCCAGGCAGAGCAGCTTAGCCCTCGCAGAAATGGGGGAAGGCAGTGGCAGTGACTCCACATGGGCCCCCCAAACTGCACCCATGGTGGACTCCTGACACTGCAGTGGACCCCACCCACCCCAAGCCCCATGCTCCCTCTGCCTGGAAGGAGACTCACCTAGTGCTGCCTGCAGTTGGAACAGGCTGGGAGCTGGAGACTGCCCAGAAGATCTGGGTAGGAGGCAGGGCGACCCAGGTGAGCAGCATCTCATTGCTGCTGATCAGGCAAGGCTTCTGCAGAGCAGAGGGAGTCCTGCACTCCCTGCTCACCTACCACTAACCCTGGCTGGAGCAGCTCCCTGAGGCTGCTGGAGGAGAAGCCCCACTCCCCACTGAGGGCTGAAGCAGGGCTGGGTCAGCCCCTGCTGCAGCCAGCTCAGGGGCCACAAAACAGCTGATGGGGGGCAGGGCTGCATTCAGGGGAGCCTGCCAAACAGCTGATAAGCACAGTCGCCTACCAGCTGATCAGTGGGGGCAGGGCTGCCCTGGAACTGCTGATCTGTGGCCGGGGCCGCAGCACCACTATTGCCGGTGGGTGCTGAGCACCCACTAATTTTTTTCCATGGAGTCGGTACCTATGGCTGGCAGGATGCTTGGATTCCAGTTGTCATGTGTTGAAAAGCAATCACAGCTCAGGAAACCGCAGCTATTTTAGTCTTCCCCACAAACCAGCTTCCTGGATGTAGAAGTGAAAATGTAATCATGGGCAGAGGAAGGAAGAGGGAGAAAGGATGGTGGTTTCTAGTAGACACCTTCTCTAACCAAACAGCCAGCTTATTAGACACTACACTGCAGTACAGATAAAGCCATGTTAAGAGCAGGCAGGCTCTGATTGTGCTCACAAGAAGAGACGTCCTTCTTCCTATGTAATAACAACATGCATTCTTCTTCAGGCTGGAGTTTGATGCTGTGGTTGAGAGTCCTGGACTAGTTATGGAGAATCTTTACTCCTTCTCGTGACACTTGCCGTTCCTTTTTTTGTGGATGCAAGGGCTGCAATTCCTACTTACGGGTTGGGTGTTGAAATTGTCCAGAAAGGACACTCAATTCTATGTCAGTCTATGCCAACTCCACACCAACTTACCACTACCCCATCTGTCACGCTGCCTGGAGTGGCTCACAACCATGCAGTGCCGTAACAAGGGCGAGGCAGAGTGAGCAGGAGCGCCACCAGCTTTTCTGCCGCCCTAGGTGGCGGAAGGTCCCCCCCCGAAATGCCGCCCCCCACAGAGGCGGCGGAAGGTCCCGCTGCAAAATACC
>NW_027057402.1:0-3933 GCF_011386835.1 Chrysemys picta bellii
AGTTCTCCAACAAAGCTTAACTATGTATGTGCTTGCTCACGGTGGCTCCATAACTTACAGTAGAACTTCAGAGTTATGAACACCAGAGTTACACATTGATCAGTCAACCACACAAATCTCATTTGGAACCAGAAGAACACAATTAGGCAGCAGCAGAGACACCCCCTTTCTCCCCCCCCCCCGCAAAAGGCAAATACAGTACTGTACTGTGTTAAACTACTAAGAAATAAAGCAAAAGCAGCATTTTTTTCACATCCTTTTAAAATTATATTCAAGTATATTGTTCATCTTCTGCTTTAAAAGTATCCAACCATGAAGATGATTTAAATCTTATCAGCAGTTCACTTTTTTATTACCTTTAAAAATAGTTACTTGTCTTAAAGAAAAGATTTCAGAAAATAAAAATGTGTTCTGTGGAGAGAAAAACAGTTATTCTGCTAGGACAGCTTTCTGGTAAATTGGTTGTAAGTCCCCTAACATGCTGTGAATACAATGAAACTGTAAGAGGCAAAGGAGCGGCGGTAGTATTGTGTTCTGAGAAAATGTATAGTAGAGTGCTTTGGACAACTTTCAGACTTTTATCAGCAGATTGTTTTCACAATAGAAATTACCCTGGGAATTTATTAAATGGGGTTTCAGTGTACTCTAGTTCTTTATAAACCACCAAAATTACAAGCAATCTATTATTTTAATAAAATGACAGATAAACTGAAACACTTGTAATAGGAGAATTTCCTCTATGACAGATAAACTGAAACACTTCTAATAGGAGAATTTCCTTTAAAAAGGAAATTCTTAGCATATTGATTTTCAGTTTAAAATTTCAGTCTAACCTACTTTAAACAATGAAAATTGTTCTGTTCTTGCTGTTCAAAATAGTTCACTAATTTTTTTCAGTTGAATCAATGTGCTGATTCCCTGTAAATTGAAAGTTGCATTGAATTTATCTCTTGTGCCTAAACACTTCTAGGTTTTTTTTTAGTTTTTGCTGCTCATTTATTGAAACTTAGCACACACTTGTACTATAGCCAAGTGTAATCTGTTATCAGTTTGGGATGGGATACCTGTGTGGGTGTTCACTAGGTCATGGAAGACTGTAAGCAGTTTTGGGGCAGAGACCATGACTTCCTCGTATGTATGTGGTCTTTTTTTTTTTTAACAGTGCCTACTAAAGTGGGGTTTCAATCCTGATTGCGGGGGCGGGATTGCTATTTTAGTACAAATAATAAATATTCCCCTTGCATCACTGTGATTTATGATTAAACTTTTTATAGACTGAAATGATGGAGCATACCATGGAAAGAGTACAGAAATGGCAAAGAGAAGTTGAAATTAATCGTCGCTCCTTAGAAGAGAAAAGAAAAGAACGGGAAAGGGTAAGACAAGACCCATTTTTTCACAAGTTTAAAGTTGCCTCCAGACTGCTGTTACCAGAGTGAACAAGTTGTTCCTTGAGTATTTGTCCATGTAGATCCCACTCTAGGTGCATATGTGCCTCAGGCACGCAAGATTGAATTCTTCTTCTTTGAGTGCTTGCTCATGTCGATTCCATATTTGATGTGTGCGCACCCCCTAGGGCCGGCTTTGGCAACCTCTGGAGCCCTGTGCTTATGTGCTGGTACATTGGGCCCTGCTGGCCCTATGCCCTCTCAGTTCCTTCTTTCCACCAGTGACGGTTGTTGGAACGCTTTGTGTTTTCACAAGTCCGATAGTGGTTTCTCTAACTTTGGATTCTGGGTTTTTCTTATATATCGTTACTGTAGTGTTAGCAGTTAGCATTTAGGAGCGGAATCCCATTAGGGACATAGCCCCAAGGACGGGGTATGGCCGGGTCCCTGGGGTTTAAGCCATGGGCTGGGTGCAGCAAACCTATGTCTATTAGTGACCTGAACACGAGCTGCCTTAAGTGCCTCAGAGAGGTACATATTAAAGAGAAGTGTAGGATCTGCAAAATCTTCAGACCTCGCACTCTTAAAGACAGGGATATCTGATTAAAAGCCATGTTGATGGAGGCTGCCCTGTGCCCTCCGTTGGAACCATGTGCCGCTGGAGATTGTGGTGCTCAAGTGTAGTTGGCTACAGCAAGTACACTTCCCCAAGTGAGAGACCTTCCTGGGACCAAAGTATTGTATTCCTGGACCTAATGATCTCCCCGCTGTCCCTGTTAGAGCCTTTATCACCTCTCTATCAAGACAGGATTTTTGGTGACTGTTATCTCTGCTCAAAGGATAAGCTAGATTTAGGTGTTAATGGCAGGACCTCTTTTACTATATTTGACAAAGACAAGATGACTGTTCTTTGATCTCACCCTAGGTTCTTATTCTCTCCCCAGCTCCTTGTCCCCTGACTGCCCCCTCCTGGGACCCCTGCCCCTAACTGCCCCCCAGGACTCCACCCCCTACTTAAGCCTCCCTGCCTCTTGTCCCCTGACTGCCCCCTCCTGAGACCCCCCCCAATCCTAACTGGCCCCCTAGGATCCTACCCCCTACCTGTACCCTGACTGCTCCAACCCTTATCCACACCCCCACCCCCAGACAGACCCCTGGGACTCCCATACCCCATCCAACCACTCCCCACCCCCTGACAGCCCCCCCCCCAGAACTCCCGACCCATCTAAAGCCCTCTGCTCCCAGTCCCATTGACTGCTCCGATTCCTCTCCCCACTCCTGCCCCCTGACAGCCCCTCCCAGAACTGCCAACCCCCCCCCCCTCGCTCCTTGTCCCCTGACTGCCCCCTCCTGGGATCCCTGCTCCTAACTGCCCTCCAGAACCCCACCCCCTACCTACGCCTCCCTGTTCCTTATCCCCTAACTGCCCCTTCCTAAGACCCCCCCCAACTGTCCCCCAGGACCCTACCCACTACCTGCCCAAAACCTTATCCATACTCCCCCCAGAAAGCTCCCCCTGAACTCGCAACCCACCCGTTTCTTGACTGCCCCATCCAAAACCTCCCTGCCCCTTCTCCGACCCTCTGGCCCCCTTGTTGTTGGCCTTCACCTAACGTCTCTGTGAGCTTGCTCAGGAATGCCCGGAGCCGTTCGCCCCGGCAGGCTGGCTGGCAGGGGAGGAGGAGCGGGGGCAGAGCTCCAGACTGCCGGAGGCGATCTGAGAATGCAGGGAGGGAGGGAGGGAGGGAGTGATCTCTGCTGCAGGGGGGAGGAAGAGGGGCTCTCTCTGGCTGTCGGAGCCCCATGTAAGTGGCACCATCCAGCTGGCTACCCTGTTAGCCGCGCGCGCTCTGCATGGGGGGTAAGTCCGGACATTTACAAATTCCCCCCAGATGCTATTTTTAGCTCAAAAATCCGGACATGTCCGGGGGAATCCGGATGAATGGTAACCCTAGGGTTACCATATTTCAGCAAGCAAAAAAGAGGACGGGAGGAGCATCGCCCTAGCCCCGCCCCTGCCCCTCCCACTTCCCGCCCCCCCAGAACCCCCAACCCTCCCCCCGTTCCTTGTCCCCTGACTGCCCCCTCCTGGGACCCCTGCCCCTAACTGCCCCCCAGGACTCCACCCCCTATCTAAGCCTCCCTGCCTCTTGTCCCCTGACTGCCCCAACCCTTATCCACACCCCCACCCCCAGACAGACCCCTGGGACTCCCACGCCCCATCCAACCACTCCCCACCCCCTGACAGCCCCCCCCAGAACTCCCAACCCATCTAAACCCCTCTGCTCCCTGTCCCCTGACTGCTCCGATCCCTCTCCCCACTCCTGCCCCCTGACAGCTCCCCCCCAGAACTCCCAGCCCCCCACCCCCCCGCTCCTTGTCCCCTGACTGCCCCCTCCTGGGACCCCTGCTCCTAACTGCCCTCCAGAACCCCACCCCCTACCTAAGACTCCCTGTGCATTGTCCCCTAACTGCCCCCTCCTAAGACCCCCCCCAACTGCCCCCCAGGACCCTACCCCCTACCTGTACCCTGACTGCCCAAAAC
>NW_027057403.1:0-3933 GCF_011386835.1 Chrysemys picta bellii
TATAAGAATTGTCCTTAAAAGTGGTTGCCCTGTTTGGAGAGCAGCTGTTTGAAGTACATTTAATGTGATATACTATTATCTCAGAATATAACTTGAGAGAGCTAGGTTCTATAGTGAAAGGGAGATGGAGGGAAAATAAAATCCTTAGTGTGTAGGGTTTTGTGTATTAGCACCCATAATGTGCTGGGTGGCCTCCAGACAGAAAAGGCATGGTTTCTGTCCCAACACGCTCACCATCTAAAGGCAGGCAAACAGATTATAAACTAGGGGAAGGGGCACAACCAGCAAACAGAATGGATGAGGTGATACTTGGTCTATTCTTGGGGAACATGGAGGGGAAGTGTGGAAAGGTTAATTTGTTTAGGGATCTCAGTATAAATCAGATGTCAAAATGGCAAAAATGGGTCTCCTTGAGGAGCTTAAATACAGAGTCGGAGGCCTTACAAATAAATTCAGGAAGGATGTTCCGTCCATATGGGGCAGCATGAAAGAAAGTTTGGAGCATTTATGTGAGAATTAGATTTAAAAGTCATCTATGGGGTATATATTTCTGAACATTATATAAACTTTAATTTTTAAAATACACCTCTACCCTGATATAACGCAACCCGATATAACACGAATTCGTAAAGCAGTGCTCGCGGGGGGGTGGGGGGGAGGGGGCTGCACAGTCCAGCGGATCAAAGCAAGTTCGATATAACGCGGTTTCACCTATAACACGTTAAGATTTTTTGGCTCCTGGGGACAGTGTTATATCGGGGTAGAGGTGTAGTATATAATTATAGTCTGACATTAAATATCAAAATAAAAATATCCAACTCAAATTAAGTATCTACAAAATGGTATATCCTTTTATTCAACTCTTCACACATCTGTTGCCCATCAGAAACCTATTTTCCTGCTGAACCATTCTGCATGTCATGCCATCAACTGAAAGCTCATGATCAGTAGATGTCTAAAGTGGTTTTGCTTTTTCAAAAGTGGGTCAGTAAACTGCCAAATGGATTTAATGTAGGTTTACTACCAGAAAGACATTGGTGGAGGTTTGCCATGGACTTCAGTAGGGCCAGGATTTCTTGCATTATGTTTGCTACACTAACTCACCAGAGTAGAAGTTTCCTTGGCAAAGTCATCAGTGGTAGCAAGCAGCATTTAGAGAGTGTAGCTTTTTTGTTGATTCTCTTAATTCCACTTCCTTCCCTTGCAGAAACAGGCAATTTTAGTTGCTCACGTTTACTGTGAGCGTAGGGCAAGATGTCCCACGAGGAGCGGTTTAGAATACAAGCAAAACATGAGATCCCTTAAGTCTGGATGTCTCGGTTGTAAAAATATGACATGCTATGTATATTTTAGTCACAGCTGTAATGAAATTTGATTTTTGGCCTCCGTGCTGCAAAGACTTGCATCCATGCATCACTTAATGCATGTGAACTATCTCATTGAAGTAATAATTCATATGCATAAGGGTTAGCACATGTGTAAGTCTTTGCAAGGTCACCTCCTTAGACTGTGATATAATGAACCTTTAGTTAGTGTTATTTTAAGACCCATATCATCCTAACAACATGAGAGAGAGAGGGAAACAAAAGCATTCTGGATTACTGCTTGTAAATGTACATTTAAGTTGACCAGAAGTTTTTCTGCACCTTTCTTACTGCTTTCCGCTAAGGGGAAAACAAAAGCAGTTATCAAATGAAGAATTCGGCATCTTCAGAACTTGTACAACATTGGTGCAATGTTCTGCTGTGTGTTGTCTAAGACTCCCAGTTTTCTGGGTCTAAATAAGCAAAGTTAAGCACAAATAAAGGCCATGACTACACTTGCAGATGTACAGTGCTGCGAGTTAAACCTGCCTTCGTACAGCTGAGTAGGGAAAGCGCTGCAGTCTGTCCATACTGACAGCTGACAGCGCACTGTCGTAGCCACATTTGCGGCACTTGCGGCAGCATTGGGAGCGGTGCATTATGGGCAGCTATCCCACAGAGCACCTCTTCCCATTCTGGCGCCATGGGTTGTGGGAAGGGGGCGTGGGTGTGGGGCATTCTGGGTCCTGTTCCAATGCCCCATGATGCATCACTTCACATCCCAGCAATCCCGGTGTTTCCGTCCACATTTGGCGCCATCTTTCAATGCCATCTTTCAACAGTTTCTGTGCAGTGCGATCTATGTTCCGTTTCGGTCTGCGGGAAATGGAGCCTGAACTGCTGAGGAGTATGCTGACGAGTCTCGCCAGCACGTCACATTTGGCAGTCAAGCTATTCCTTAAGATCCAAAGTGACAGTGAGGAGTCCAACGATGATATCGAGTCGCGTAACACGTACAACATGAACTTGCTTGTGGCATTCATGGTCATGCTCAGCACCGTGGACCTCCGCTTTTGGTCTCGGGAAACAAGCACTGAGTGGTGGGATCACATCGTCATGCAAGTCTGGGATGATGAGCAGTGGCTGCAGAACTTTCGGATGAGAAAAGCCACTTTCATGGGACTGTGTGAGGAGCTCGCCCCCACCCTGCGCGCAAGGACACGAGATTGAGAGCTGCCCCGCTGGTGGAGAAGCGGGTGGCTATTGCAATCTGGAAGCTGGCAACTCCAGACAGCTACTGATCGGTTGCGAACCAGTTTGGAGTGGAAAAGTCGATCATTGGAATCGTGTTGATGCACGTTTGCAAGGCCATTAATCGCATCCTGCTCAGAAGAACTGTGACTCTGGGTAATGTGCAGGACATTATGGATGGCTTTGCAAAAATGTGTTTCCCTAATTGTGGAGGGGCGATAGATGGGACGCATATTCCTATTCTGGCACCACCCCACCTAGCATCCAAGTACATTAATCGGAAGGGGTATTTCTCTATGGTTCTCCAGGCGCTTGTGGATCACCGTGGGCATTTCATTGACATTAACGCAGGCTGGTCCGGAAAGGTACATGACGCACACATCTTTCGGAACACTGCTGTGTTCAGGAAGCTGCAGGCCGGAACTTTTTTCCCCAGAGCGGAAGATCACAGTAGGGGAAGTCGAAATGCCCATTGTGATCCTTGGAGACCCCGCTTACCCATTAATGCTGTGGCTCATGAAACCCTACACAGGGAGCCTTGACAACAGCATGGAACGGTTCAACTACAGGCTGAGCCGGTGCCAAATGACTGTTGAGTGTGCTTTTGGCCGTTTAAAGGGCCGCTGGCGATCTCTGTATGGGAAGCTGGACTTGGCCGAACACAGCATCCCCGCGGTTAAATCCACATGCTGTACCCTCCATAATATTTGTGAAGGGAAAGGTGAAAGATTCACTCAGGCATGGACCTCTGAGGTTCAACACCTGGAGGCTGAATTTGCACAGCCAGAGAGCAGGGCTATTAGAGGGGCCCAGCGCGGGGCTGCAAGGATTAGGGATGCCTTGAGGGAGCAATTTGAGGCTGAAAACCAGTTGTAATGTCTGGTGCCCTACACGGGAATGAAGTGCAGTGGTTAGTAGGGATCTGTGTTCGCTAAGCTGACTTGCAGTGCATGTTTCTTTCCTGGGCTAAGGTATCTTTTACTTTATGCAATAATAAAGAATGTTTTCAAAGACAAAAAATCCATTTATTGAAAAGAAAATTCATTTATTGAAAAGAGACACAACCGCTTGGGAATCAGAAAGGGCAGGGGGGTGGGGTGGGGAACGGTACAATCGCAGATTTGCGTATGTCCTGTCTGGAGTGCTGTGCAATGAATGCTGCACTTCAGGATGGCTATACTGCATGCTGATGGAGTTGAGTGCAGAGGGTAAGGGTCGTAGTTTTCAGGGCTGGGTGGTGAAGATACAGGTGTTGGAGGCAGCTGGTGGTGGTAAGAACCCAGATGTTGGGGAAAGTGGGTTGGAGGTGACATGGGGGCACAAGGGAAAGAGTTTTGGGACAAGGGCTGCGGGGATGGGAGGCGGGTGCGGTAGTGCT
>NW_027057404.1:0-3931 GCF_011386835.1 Chrysemys picta bellii
TTGTATTCCATGCAAAGTAGCTTGTCGATAGCGATCTATCCTTAGCTTATCTCTATCGTCATTTGGGTTCCAATTGGGTTCAGCAGTGGGCATATTTCCCCAATCCTGGTGACTCAAATAATGTGCAGCAGTCTTTTCTTTAACCTTTTGGTGCTCGTCCTCAGTTAAAAGAGTGTCCAATAACTGATTAACATCTGCCCAGGTTGGTAAGTGGATAGAGAAAATAGTCCGAAAGGTTCTCTCTACCGCTTCTGGATTGTCTCTGAGGCGTGGCATAGATCGTTGCCAATTTAATAGATCAGTAGATGTGAAAGGTGTATGAGTAAACACCATTGCAGGCTGCCCATTGCTCATGGGAACAGGGTAAGCTCGCAAAGGGGCTTGAACTATTTTAGATGTAGGGGACCCAAAAGGAGCCACGAAAGTCCCAGATGATCCTTCCAAGAGCTGGGAAGAACCTGCTCCTTGAGCATCGGGTTTTGACTCAGAGGGATCTGTTTCCACAGCGTCCCTTCTTTCTTTCATCTTTTCGCTTTCTGCTACAGCCCTTGGGCTCCGCCTTGGCGGCACTCTCATTGGGATGTACCCATCCTCTTCTAACTGGGCATCCGGAACATAAGGAGCGGGGTATTTAAGGGAATCATCTACACATACGGCCTCAAAAGCCGTACGTCCCTCTTTAGGCTTATAGTTCTACCACACAAATAAATAATCCATTTGTCCCGGTCTAAGATCAACCAATACATCCCTCAAGGAATTCATCCTGTCGGCCGAAAAGGTGCCGCAGCTTGGCCAATCTTTAGTCGGGGACAAATGGGCAGTGAAAGAAGGCCATTGAACCTGGCATAAATTTCTCATCCTAGATTTAGTCAAACCAGTTGTTCCAGAGATTTCCTTCCAATCCCTAAATACCAGGGACAACGGGGCGTCCCCCGGGCATTTACTGCTAACTTGTCCCATTTAGCCTGTAGGGCCTCAAACCCTATCCCGGGGCCTCAAACCCCTTTCTGGGGCCTCAAACCCCAACCCGGGGCCTCAAACCCCTTTATGGCGATCGCTTACCTTATTCAGGGACTCGAACCCCGAAGACCTGACCTCCCCAGGGACTCGAACCCCGAAGACCTGGATCCTACTCAATGGGTAGGTGGACGTTGCTGGGTTTCTACGGGCTTCAGCTGGTTCACAGAACTCACCTTATCGCCGACGCAGGGATCAGGTTACCGGGCAAGGCTCCTCGAAGCCAGAGGATGCGCGCTGCGTTGCTTCGGAGTCTGATCCCGCACCGGAGAGTCAGACGAGTCCCGGCGGAGTTGCCAAATTTGTTTTACACAGCCAACTAATAACTCTTTGTGTGACAGCGCTGGCTGGGTGTCCCTGCGGATGCTGGTGGAGGAGGAGCATTACTCCCTGAGCTCGGCCAAGTTCCCCTCAGGGATCTGCCTCAGTTGGACTTGCTGAGTGGAGCACACGGTGCAAAGCAGGCTACTGAAGGCCCAGAGGTCCAGCCTAAGGAGGTGGTGAAGCCATGTGCTTTCCCTGGAGGAAGAGTGAAGCCACGAGGGGGTCTGGCTCACTGGAGGAGTTCTAAGCTTCTAAGAGGAGGGGGAGCAAATATAAAAAGGGTGCCCCCCTTGGCTCCTCCTCCGGCCACGCCCCCTTGGCTCCTCCTCCGGCCGCACCGCCCCTCCCTCCCATGGCTCCTCCGGCCCTGCCGTGCCACCCCCATGGCCCCCCCCCTCGCTCCTCCGGCCGCAGCTGCCGGCCGCCATGCTGCGCCCCCCACTCCGGCTGTGCCCGCTGCCCCCCCAAGGCTGCCGGCCATGCTGCGGGCCACCAGGCTGCGCCCCCCTCGCTCTTCTGGCCGCGGCTGCCGGGTCGTGCTGCAGGCCGCATGCTGCGCGCCCCCTGCTCCTCCGGCTGTGCCCGCCCCGCTCGTCCAGCCGTGCCCGCCGCCCCCCATGGCTGCCGCATGTTGCGCCCCCCCCCCCCCCCCCGCTCCTCCGGCTGCTTTCGGAAAGGCGGGGGAAGCAGCTGCCATTTGCTCTGCAAGAGACAGAAGAAAACCAAATGGAGGAATTGCAAAAGGGTGTAAGTTCAAGTTCACTGAATGGGCTGCCCCAGTTGTGTGTACCCCAAAGAGCGATGGCAGCAGAAGAATTTGTGGGGCCTATAACATCACCATAAACCCCGGGCTGAAAGTGGACCGATATCTAATTGCTAAATGACAAGATTTATTTGCGGAACTGGCAGCAGGAGTGACGTTTCCCAAACTACCAGCAGGGGGTGCTGGAACCAGATAAAAAAATATTGGACAGTGAAGCCACAGAAGGGGCTATTGGGTGTGAACGACGACCTTATGACCCCTTGCGGGGAGTGCACCTGCTGTGTATCAAAGAGTAATGGTCAGGCGCTGCAGGGGGTGAATGGTGAGGTCTGTTATGGACTTTTAGAAAGGCTGGAGGAGGCTCTACAGAGATTGTTAACTCTAATGTTATAGTTTTGCAAAGATAAGTGTACGTCTTTCAAAATCAGGTTACTCACTCGGAGCATTGTAGAGGTGGAGAAGGGTAAACCCGTTAAAAGAGAAGCCACTGACAATGCACCAGTAGCACAGAATGTCTTGGAGCTTAGATTGTTTCTGGCCACGTTAAACTACTATGGAAGGCTACTTCCAAATGTAGCCACGTTAAGCAGTCCGATGTCCGCGCTGTTATGGAAAAATATGAAGCTGGTTTGCACAGAAAAGGAAAACAAGGGTTATGAGGTCGCAAATAAGAAGCGGAGTCGTTCCAGGCTCCTGGAACATTTCAGTCCGGGATCCCCCTAGCGCTGGTCTGTGAGTGAGGCCTCTCCTGCAGGTGCTGTCGCTGCACACACTGGTAAAGATGGGAGTGAAAACCCCAGAGCATTCGCTCCAGAATGTTCTCAAAGGCTGAGAGAAACTATTCACGAATAGAAAAAGAGGCTTTCGGCACCATTTGGGGGGGGGATTAAATTCCACGAGGGCCTGTTTAGACAAATGTTTGCCCTCATCACTGATCATAAACCCTAGGCCCAAAGGCAGGTGTTCTCTGCTAGAGGCAGCTAAGCTTCAGAAATGGGCTGTGATCTCAGCTGCCTGCCAGCATGATGTTTATCATACTGTGATGTTCCCCTCTGGTGTTATCTGGACCGGTGACCTGCTAGGTCACTCCAATCCTCGACTCTGGGAGCCAGCCTTACCCTGCTCTGCTGTGAGAACCCCCACTCCTGGGTCTGTTCACGCACAGCCTCTGGCATGTCACTGCTCCTTGGACTGTGCAACCGAATGACACTAGCCAATATCTCCGGTCCCAGACACAACCCTAGGAACCTCCGTTTTGCAGTGTCCAGTTATGCCCGCTGGACGCTGCAAGCTTATATGAGTTCATCAATTTAACAAAGAAATTGATATGTACCAGGCTTGTTATCCCCAGAGGAGTCTCTGATACGCTTCAACCAAATGCACTGCTTCAGGTAGAATAAACCACACAATCCTATAAGGATGAACATGGGGGTGCAGGGTGTTCCCCGAGGTACATAGTGTCACACATACACCATCTGATGCACTGTCCCGTCTGCTTCTTTACACAGGGAAACAGAGAGGAAAACCCTGTGTATACAGTCTCTTTCCTAGATCATCTCCCTATTACAGCTAAGGAAATTGCGCTGGAAACAAGCATAGACCCTGCTTTAGTTAAGGCGATGCACTAAGCACTTTCAGGGTGGCCAAATCACACAATCAAAGAGCAACTTGGCCCTTGCTATTTCAGGAAAGTGGAGTTATCCATGGAGAATGGTTGTTTGCCATGGTGCCTGTGAGTAACAATACCAGAAAGCTTACAGAAAAGGCTGCTAGTAGAATTACATGAGCAGCACCAACGGGTGGTAATAATGAAAGGGGAGGAGTGAC
>NW_027057405.1:0-3928 GCF_011386835.1 Chrysemys picta bellii
TGTGTGTGAGCGTGTGAAGGTTTTTTAAAAAGGAGTTAAGAAGGATTTTTAATAAATCTATCAAATTGGGGGCAGTACCTTATCATCATACCTATATTTAAGAAAGGGCAAAAAAATGATCCAGACAACTACAGACCCCTTCATCTGAACTCACTACAATGCAGGGCTTTTAAACAAATTTCGAAGAAAAGAATTATTAAAGACATGGAGGTAAGTGAAAAATGCAACATGGATTTACCAAAGGTAGATTGTGCCAGACTAACCAGATACCTTTCTTTGATAAAATAACTGAGTTCTTAGCCAAGGGAAATTCAGCAGATCTAATCTATCTGGACTTCAGTGAGTCATCTGACATGGTAGCACATGTGAAATTACTAGTTAAGTTGGGGAATATGGAGATGAATACAAGAACTAGAAGGCAGATAATGAACTGTCCAACGGGAGATCACAACAGGTTGTGCTGAAGGGAGAACTGTTGGGCTGGAGGAAGATTAATAATGGAGCGTCTCAAAGATCAGTCTTGGGGTCATTATATTTTCAAAAAGTAGGAGTGAGTTAATGAAACTTGCTGATAGCACAAATGTAGGAGACATTGTCAATGTAGAGAAGGATTGTTGTGTTATACAGGAAGAATTGGATGACCTAGAGTCCGGGAGTAATAGAAATGGGTTGAAATGTTGATAGTACAAAGTGAAGGGTCATGTATTCAGGGATTAATAACAAGAATTTCTGCTATAAAGTGGGGTCTTATCAGTTGGACATGACAGAGGAGGAGAAAGACCTGAGTATATTAGTTCATTGCAAGATGACTATGAGCCACCCATGTGATGCAGCCATAAAAAAGGCAAATGTAACTTTAGGATGCATCAGGCGAGGTATCTCCAGTAAAGACAGAGAAACATTAATGTCATGTGCTAGGGGGTTGCACACTCCGTAGTTTGTGTAGGCCGTGCTCGTTGCACATCCCAGGGGCTACTTGCATCCTTCTGTTCCCCCTCACAAGCTTACTGTGTGCCACCCTCCCATCCCCTTCTATTTCAGAGACTCCCTGCAACTTCCCTCAGTCTCCCCCCTGCCAGGGATTCTGTGTCCCCTCATTCCTCCTTCTCCTCTACTAGGGTCCACCATTCTCCCCGCCACCATGCGAGCAGCCCTGTGTGGATGTCTGCACCCCCATTGTCACTTCCCTCCATGTCCTCTGTCGGAGAAAAACTGAGTTCTCACTATTTTGTTAGGTACAGCAAGTCAGATGTTTTATTAACTCTCACATGTGCAGAGGGAGAGAGCTAAACAGGTCTCTCTCCGGTAACTAATTACAGCAAGCATTTATACCTTTCATTACAAAAATAATGAGGGACAGCAGCATTTTTGTTTATACATAGGCCATCTTGATATCTCATTTCCTCAGTTGTTTTGACTCTTGCCAACATACAATTATTTTCTATTCCTTATCTACACAAGGTCTTCTACACTTTATCTATGCTGAGGTCATCATAACTTCTTACACAGTTCTTTCTCACCCGCCTCACACAATCCTCGCTTCTACAAATCTCGCGTTAACACGGTTACAGTTAGCCTGACTCTTGCTAACAAACGTCATGCATTGCAGTTTCCTTCTGTCAGTTCTTTTCTCTGCTTCCACACCTCCATTCCCCCTCCCTCCCACCAAGGGTTCTGGGTGCCCCAATTCCCCTCCCCTCCTACCAGGTGTCACAGTTTCACGGTAATTGCCCCTGTGACCCTCCAGCGTGCTATGCTAAAGGAATCCTCTCAGGCATCTAGACATCATGGCTCTCTGGGCAGAGACCCACATTGCTCTCCCTAGTGACCAGGGGTTTAGGCTTGTAGTACCCAGGCACTTCACTGTGTTGAGTCATAGAATATCATGATTGGAAGGGACCTCAGGAGGTATCTAGTCCAACCCCCTGCTCAAAGCAGGACCAACACCAACTAAATCATCCCAGCCAGGGCTTTGTCAAGCCGGGCCTTAAAAACCTCTAAGGAAGGAGATTCCACCACCTCCCTAGGTAACCCATTCCAGTGCTTCACCACCCTCCTAGTGAAAAAGTTGTTCCTAATATCCAACCTAAACCTCCCCTACTGCAACTTGAGACCATTACTCCTTGTTCTGTCATCTGCTACAACTGAGAACAGTCTAGATCCATCCTCTTTGGAACCCCCTTTCAGGTAGTTGAAAGCAGCTATCAAATCCCCCCTCATTCTTCTCTTCTGCAGACTAAACAATCCCAGTTCCTCAGCCTCTCCTCAAAAGTCATGTGTTCCAGCCCCCTAATCATTTTTGTTGCCCTCTGTTGGACTCTTTCCAATTTTTCCACATCCTTCTTGTAGTGTGGGGCCCAAAACTGGACACAGTATTCCAGATGGGGCCTCACCAGTGTCGAATAGAGGGGAATGATCACGTCCCTCGATCTGCTGGCAATGCTCCTACTTATACAGCCCAAAATGCCATTAGCCTTCTTGGCAACAAGGGCACACTGTTGACTCATATCCAGCTTCTCATCCACCGTAACCCCTAGATCCTTTTCTGCAGAACTGCTGCCTAGCCACTCAGTCCCTAGTCTGTAGCAGTGCATGGGATTCTTCCGTCCTAAGTGCAGGACTCTGCACTTGTCCTTGTTGACCCTCATCAGATTTCTTTTGGCCCAATCCTCTAATTTATCTAGGTCCCTCTGTATCCTATTCCTACCTTCCAGCATATCTACCACTCCTCCCAGTTTAGTGTCATCTGCAAACTTGCTGAGAGTGCAGTCCACGCCATCCTCCAGATCATTAATGAAGATATTGAACAAAACTGGCCCCAGGACTGACCCTTCGGACACTGTGCTTGATACTGGCTGCCAACTAGACATGGAGCCGTTGATCACTACCCGTTGAGCCCGATCATCTAGCCAGCTTTCTATCCACCTTATAGTCCATTCATCCAGCCCATACGTCTTTAACTTGCTGGCAAGAATACTGTGAGAGACCGTATCAAAAGCTTTGCTAAAGTCAAGGAATAACACATCCACTGCCTTCCCCTTATCCACAGACCCAGTTATCTCCTCATAGAAGGCAATTAGGTTAGTCAGGCATGACTTCCCCTGGGTGAATCTATGCTGACTGTTCCTGATCACTTTCCTCTCCTCTAAGTGCTTCAGAATTGATTCCTTGAGGACCTGCTCCAGGATTTTTCGAGGGACTGAGGTGAGGCTGACTGGCCTGTAGTTCCCTGGATCCTCCTTCTTCCCTTTTTTAAAGATGGGCACTACATTAGCCTTTTTCCAGTCATCCAGGACCTACCTGATTGCCATGAGTTTTCAAAGATAATGGCCAATGGCTCTGCAATCACATCCACCAACTCCTTTAGCACCCTCGGATGCAGCACCTCTGGCCCCATGGACTTGTGCTCGTCCAGTTTTTCTAAATAGTCCCGAACCACTTCTTTCTCCACAAACCACTGGTCACCTCTTCCCCATACTGTGCTGCCCAGTGCAGTAGTCTGGGTGCTGACCTTGTCTGTGAAAACTGAGGCAAAAAAAGCATTGACTACATTAGCTTTTTCCACATCCTCGGTCACTAGGTTGCCTCCCCCATTCAGTAAGGGGCCCACACTTTCCTTGACCTTCTTCTTGTTGCTAACATAAATGAAGAAACCCTTTTTGTTACTCTTAACATCTTTTGCTAGCTGCAACTCCAAGTGTGATTTGGGCTTCCTGATTTCACTCCTGCATGCCTGAGCAATATTTTTATACTTCTCCCTGGTCATTTGTTCCATCTTCCACTTCTTGTAAGCCTCTTTTTTGTGTTTTAGATCATCAAGGATTTCACTGTTAAGCCAAGCTGGTCGCCTGCCATATTTACTATTCTTTCTACACATCGGGATGGTTTGTGAGGGGGTGCAGGAGTGAGGGCATGGGGTGTGGGGGGA
>NW_027057406.1:0-3928 GCF_011386835.1 Chrysemys picta bellii
GGCATAGGGACCATTCATGGTGAGAAGATCTGAGTTGCCAGCTTGTTCTGGGCTCCCGAAAGGGGAGAAGCTTTGAGGTGGATTGAGTGCTTTATGAAGAACTCCCACAAGCAAATGGCCTCCTGACACAGTGGGGAGAAGAGCGGGCCGCTCTCTGCCTGTTGATGTAAAACATGGCTGCCATATTGTCTGTAAGAACTTGCACCACCTTGCTTGCGATGGTGGGTAACAACACCTGACATGCTAGGCCAACCGCTCTGAGCTCTCTGACGTTTATCCATAGCAAGCGTTGCTGCCGGGACCACTGACCTTGTGTCGTGAGGTGCCAAAGATGGGCAGGCACTGTGAGCACCGAGTCCAAATGATGGCTGTTTGGCTGGTACACTGAGGCCAGCCAAGCCTGTAGGGGTCTGAGGTGCAACCTCGCATACCACACCTCGTATAGGCACGCGGCCATGCGACCCAACAGCCTGAGTGGGCCTTGACCTGTGACGACACTAACTGGAAGTGGGCTCCTGGGAGGAAGGCCCTGGCCTGGGTAGAATTGAGCAACGCTCCGATAAACACTATCCTCTGAGCCGGGAGGAGTGTTGGCTTCTGCTCGTTTATCAGCAGGCCCAGTGCTCGAAAGGTTGTTTGGACGAGGTGGATGCTGGCTTTCATCTGGGATTGGACTGGTCATTGACCAGCCAGTCACTGAGGTACAGATACACATGCACCCCTCACCTTCTCAGGAAGGCTGCCACTATTACCAGCATTTCATAAAGACCCATTAGGCTGCTGACAGGCTGAACGGGAGGATGGTAAACTGGCAATGAGTCTGGTTCACAACGATCCCGAGAAACCTTCTGTGGCCTCGGAAAATAGAGGTGTGGAAATAGGCATCTTTCAAATCGAGGGTGGCGTCCCAGTCCCCTACATCCAGGGAAGGAATGATGGAGACAATGCACAACTTCAGTCTTTGAGATGTTGCAAGTCTAGAATGGGTCAGAGACCCACTTTGGCACTCAGGATTAAGGATCGTGACGTTGCACTCCACATACTTTATGGAAATATGATTATGAATGTGAATATGATGTAACTGGAATATGCTTTATGCAAAACGTCTCTTGTATGATGTCATTAGAAAGCTTGTAATCTACTGAGTGTGTTCATCCTATTTGTTTTCATGTATTATTTCTATGTCTGGAATTGGGGAAATATGAAACTTGTATCACTGTTGTAGTCACACCAGGTGAGGGCCGTCAATGGGGCATTGGGAACTTGATGGCTCCCATTGATTAGGGCAATTGATGGTAAATGATTTATTTACCTGAAAGCCTTCCTGTGTACATAGGGGCCAACCAAGGAGGAATGGAGACTTGACCATGTCACCTGGTAGTGAAATCCATCTTAAATCTGGTACTTTTCCATTTAGCAAGAGGGGCAGGGACCCAGAAAGAGAAAAGATTCCCACCTTGTGCCAAAGTTATAAAAGGGGGTGCCAGTCATGAGAAAACCCCTGCTTATCAAATAAGATGTCTGCTGGATCTAACAAAGACTGTACCAGGGGAAAGGATTGGGCCCAGACTAGGAAAGAGTCCAGTCTGTGAAGTAAACTTATTGGAACATCTTTGAGGATGAGATATTTCCTGTAATCAGTTTCTTAATGTATCAGGCTTAGACTTGAGTGTTTTGTTTCAATTTGCTCTGTTACTTACTTTGTTCTGTCTATTACTTGAAATCACTTAAATCCTACTTTCTATACTTAATAAAATCACTTTTGTTTATTAATAAACCCAGAGTAAGTGATTAATACCTGGGGGAGCAAACAGTTGTGCATATCTCTCTATCAGTGTTATAGAGGGTGGACAATTTATGAATTTATCCTGTATAAGCTTTATACAGAGTAAAAGGGATTTATTTGGGGTTTGGGCTCCCAAAAAGGTTGAATACTGAGTGCTGGGAAAGTCCCTGTTAACTGAGAAGCCCCTGGGCTGAGTGAAACTGTTTCTGTGGCCCAACCTCTGTGTCTGTGCTGGAGGTGACTGGTGTGTCTAACTCAGCAAGACGGGAGTGGAGGGAAACCTGTTCGGGTAGGAGGGTTGTTCTCAGTGGTATCCCAGGACATGGAGTGACAGTCTCAAGGGGAGTCTCTGTGACCAAACCCGTCACAACTTCAGCCTGGCCTCCCTGTCCTTTTTCGCATGTGGACTGAACTGGTGGAAGAGCTGACAGCGATCCGCCATAGGAGTCTCATCCAAGCACTTTAGACAGCTGGAGTGTAGGTCGCTCAAAGGCATGGGCTTGCCACAGGAGGCACCGGGTCTGAAGCCCGGAGACCGAGACATGCCCAGTTTCAGGAGCAGAAGAAACTCTGCTAGAAGAGTCCAACTAACTATTTATATCAGTGGTGTCCAATACGTTCGCCACTAGCCACAGGTGGCTAATAGGCTATTGAATTGTGGCTAATGCATGTGGCTTTTTTGTAATGTGGCTAATAAGAAAAATTCAAAACCACAAGTGTGGCTAGCATCGAATTTCTATTGGACACTGCTGATTTATACCAATCAACTAAAGTCAAAAAGTGAGAAAACAACTGAGGTGAAAAGGGATGGAGTAACGAGAGAACCACTGAGAATCTGGAGAGATGCAGGGCGGCTGGTCACAGACACGCAGAGATCCCAAGCCAGGTGCCCAAGAGGAGTGGGGTGGGTCAGCCCTCCCCACCCACCCCTCTTCTCCTCCATGCTGCACTCCACAGGGATAAGCAGGGTGGGGCATGTGACGAACTGGGACTGTTCTTAATGTGGTCTGTGAATGCTGACAGGGGAGTGTGGCTGGGATAGTCTGCAATGGGGGGATGGGACACTGACCAACGGAGAATACCTGAGCATGTAACATGAGAACCCAGGAAGGGGTTAGAGGCCAGGTGAGACCTTTGCCTGGGAAACTGAACAAAGGCTGTGGGAGGGGTCGCTGAAGGAGAGTCTCGGAAGCTGGCTGGTGAGGTGGCTGGGAAGCAGAGAGGGCTCTGACCTCCCAAGGGGGCTGGGGTGCCCGAGGACCCCAAGATGGACCTAACTGAGGGGTATCCTGTGGTCTGTGCCTGCAAGACCTGTCTTGGACTGTGTCCCTGTCATCTAAATAAACCTTCTGCTTTACTGGCTGACTAAGAGTCATGGTGAATCGCAGGAAGCCAGGGGTGCAGGGCCCCGAGTTCCCCCACACTCCGTGACAGGGCACCGATGAGGTCTCAGAGGGACCAGACCCCGAATTCCCCCATGTGCGTGTTGGGGGCAGACACAGCTAGAGAGAACACTTGGTGGTCAAGATGCAGGACTCAGGACAGTCTCTGGCGATCTGGCAGCCCCAGGATGGGGGGAGGAAGAGGGGTAAATGGGGGGGAGGAGGGCAGGAGGGACAGTGGTTTGGGGAGGGGGCAGTGGGAACAGAACAGCAGCTCCCCAGCGCAGGCGAGCGGAGCCTCTCTCTCAGCACTGGGGAGGCTGGTGTCCGTGTGAACAGGTCAGGCTGGACAGGCTCAGCAGCAGGGGACCAATGGGTGAGACTAGTCAGGAGAGGGTTAAACTAGCTACAGAGGGGGCGGGCTGGGGGGCAGACACTTGGCAACCCTCCACGCTGTCGCTTAGTCCTGGGGCAGGGCCACCAGAAACCCAGGTGTCCAGGGCAGGACAGGAATTAGTTCTCATTGCTGCTGTCAGTGCTGGGAGCCAGGAGGGATTGGAGGTGCTACAACAAGGGGCTGGGGACACTCCTGGGTGAGCACCAATGCGACAGGCCAGTACCACTGACACGGGGGAAACAGGGATTGTCACTCGCGAGTCCCCTGTCAGGAAGGGAGGAGCAATTACGTCAGAGAGACCCTCACCGGCCAGGGACAGTTCAGCAGCGCCAGGCACTGAACGCTTATGGATCATTCCCGTGC
>NW_027057407.1:0-3928 GCF_011386835.1 Chrysemys picta bellii
TGAGCTATCCCTCTCCCCTTGTAAAGTCAGCCCTTCTCACCAATTACGGACGTATCTGGGGTTTGGCCTTAATGGAAATCCTGGAGAAAGCTCATGCTACTGCTGCTTCTGGTCTGATACAAACCAGGAAGTACAGGACACGGTTAATAAGAGCAGCTCAAAGATCATTTTCGCTGAGCCAGCCCTGCACAGATTTCCAGCTTAGGTTTGCATTTTCAGCAAAAGTTCTTCTTGATTATTTTCTCCCAACCCCCTTCTGCCTCCCTAATAGCCAGCCACCCCGTCAGTCGCATCCTGGGGCGCTCCAGGGACAGGGGTGAGGGATAGAGGAGCAGATACACGACGCACCTGTCTTCAGTTTCCTTTGGGTGGAAGTTCCTGATTGCATGGATGAATCCCGTTCAGATGGGCGGGTTTCGTGTGTCTGTGGTGAGAAGTGGGGCTGTCAGGGCCCAGCAGGCAGGTGAGGACAGGGCGGTGCAACCATTAGGCAACCTAGTCGGTCGCCTAGGGCGCTAACATTTGGTGGGGGCGGCGACTGCGGCAGCCGGATCTTCGGCCGTGTGATGTTTTTATATAATCTGGGACCATATAGAACATGGTTCAACCAAGGTCCAGTAGTGACACCAAATCTTCTATAAAGGGGGTCAAATGAGGTGTCTAGACAAGGTTATGGTTTGCTAGTTATGATTATGTTGTCTATATGTGTGTATCAATTTTGTAGTTGAAGTTATGAATATTGGCTCTGTACTGTCTGTATTTCAAACTTATGCTATGCTTCTGGGAAACATCCCAGACAAGTTGGTGTTAGCTCTGCCTGGCCTGCTTGGTGGCCATTAAGGACCATCAAGCTATACAACTGACCCATTGAGAGAAGGCAGTTACGCCTTGTAACTCAGTAAAGTATGCAGAACGTGCCCATTTGACTCAGACTCCATTTTGCTATAATTTTCCACAGTAAGAACAAAGAGGTGTTCTTACACCTGGAAAAGACTATAAAAGGGCCGATGCCTCATCTCCATTTTGTCTTCAATCCTGCTTCTTACCTCTGGAGGGACTTTGCTACAAACTGAAGCTCTGAACAAAGGACTGATGACCCATCCCAGCTGGGGATGTTCCAGAGACTTGATTTGAACCTGCAGTTTATTCTATCGCTGCTGCAAGCCTGAACCAAGAACTTTGCCATTCCTGTATGTAATTGATTCCATTTAACCAATTCTAACTCTCATCTCTATCTTTTTCCTTTATGTGTAAGCAGAGTCAGGATGAGCTCTACCCTGACATCTGGTGGGAATTATGGCGAGGGTGGAAAAGAACTCCAGGGGCTGATCTTGTTTGCATAGGCACACCCACTCGCCTGCATGAAACCACAGCAACTCAAAGTGGTTACTTTGGCTGGTGTGGGATCCCCAGTTTCTCTGTTATTGGGGCAGGAAGAATAAAGTTTTGTTACCCTGATTCTGTGAATCAAGGCCAGTGGAACTGTTGTATGACAGAAGGACTGAGTGAGTCATTCACCATTACCCAAGTAGCATTTGCTTGCCAAGGGGCATGGGTTACAAACCCAGTGAATGGAGAGAGGATGGGGACAGTATTTGTACCTGATGGTGTGGCCCCCTCCCTGAGGGGGTTGAAACACCAATTGCACTACCTCCTCTCTCCACTGTTGAATGTCAGAGCTAACTTTGATTCCCTAGGAGTCTAGTACAGACTGCTGAGCTGAGTTCACTTTGGGTCAATAGTGCACCAGCACTGGGGCTCCCCTACTACTAGCTGAAATCACTAAGAGCTGAAATCACAAAAGAGCTAAAGCTATTTAAGAGCTGAGATCACTGAGGCTGTGTTAACTAGTGGGGGAGCCTGAAGCTAAGCTAACTTAGCTTAGCGGGGGTGAGCGGAGCGGCTGGAGGAGCAGCTAGCAGAGCAGAGCCTTGTGGGAGTGGCCAAGGGATGGCTGGAGCGGAGCGGAGCAGCTCACAGGTCGGTGAGCGGAGCGGAGCGGCTCACAGGTCGGTGAGCGGAGCGGAGCGGCGCGGCGTGGCACGGCTCACAGGTCGGTGAGCGGAGCGGAGCGGAGTGGAGCAGCTGCCAGAGCAGTTCGTGGGACTGCGGGTGGAGTGGAGCAGTTCGTGGTGAAGGCTGCGGTGGAACCCCACGGAGAAGCCAGCCGGGTGGCCTCGGATCACGTAAGGTGCCCCTTAACACCCTGCTCACCCCCCCCTTTGAACTCTGGGCTGCACTGATCATGGACAGAGACTTTGGGGGGTTGTCGGACTTTTGGGACTTTTGTGATTCTTGGGTTGTTGGACCCAAGAGACTTTGGGATTGGTGGACTTTTGGGACTTTGGTGATTCTTGGGTCGCTGGTTTCAAGAACCAAGGCTGGGAGAGGGACACGGCCCAATTTGCTGGGGTGGGTCTTCGCTCATGGTTTGGTCTAAAAACTCTAGGTTGTGGTGTTTTTCCCATTTAATGCTGATGTTGTTTACTTCATGTTATTAAACATTTTCTGTTACACTCAGACTCCGTGCTTGCGAGAGGGGAAGTATTGCCTCTTAGAGGTTGCCCAGGGGGTGGTATGTAATTGTCCCAGTCACTGGGTGGGGGCTCGAGCCGGTTTGCATTGCGTTATTGAAACGGAACCCCTAGATACAGAACCCGGCCCTTGTTGCTGCCAACTTAGATGGGCAGAAGGGTTACATATGAATAAACCTTTAGATTCTAAAGGATTGGCAACAGCTTGATTTGTGGGTAAGATCTAATTTGTATATTGACCTGGGTCTGGGGTTTGGTCCTTCGGGATCGAGAGAACCCTTTTTTCCCTTTTACTGGGGTATTGGTTTCATAACCATTTGTCCCCATATCGAGTGGCACTGGTGGTGATACTGGGAAACTGGAGTGTCTAAGGGAATTGCTTCTGTGACTTGTGGTTAGCCAGTGGGGTGAGACTCAAGACTTCACTGTCTGGCTGGTTTGGTTTGCCTTAGAGGTGGAAAACCCCCAGCCTTGGGCTGTAACTGCCCTGTTTGAGCAATTTGTCCTGAATTGGCACTCTCAGTTGGGTCCCACCAGAACCAGCATCGTTACAGGCCGCCCCGGTCGTCGGCAGTATTTCGGGGGCGAGACTTTCCGCCGCCTCTGTCGGGGGGTGGCATTTAGGGGGCGGGACCTTCCGCCGGCCCTAGGGCGGCGAAAAAAGCTGGCGGCCCTCCTGGGTGAGGAGCAGGAGATGAGCGCACGGGACAGCTGAAAAGGATGAGCCGGAGTGAAGCTTTGAAACACAAATGCAGGGGCCAAGAATCCCAATTCATCCATCCCGGACAGAGGGAGTCAAATACTCACTGATGTACAATTGGTTCAGATTCTGGGACTGGTTCCTTGTGCAGCAAGTGAAGTTAACTGCACCTCAGAGCCGTGACAGAGCACTGTATAACCAGGATTTAGTGACTCTCTCACCCTCGGCTCTCCTCAGTATAGACTCTTGTTCACACTAGTCAAATGATGTTCAAATGCTGAGGAGGAGCAGGGAAGAGGCACAGAAATGACTTGTGGCCTGGCCAGCACACCTTCGAGCAGGCAACCCGAGGGGCTGCAGCTAGTCAGCTTGACGAAGCAGTTCCGAGCTCTGTCATTAAGGTCTGTAGTCACCCAGCAGGAGGAGGTAGCTGCATTTCAGGTTTTTGCTCTAGCAGACAAAGGTGTAAGGAGAGCTGGCAAAGCTGATGTTAGAAACATTGACATTGGAAATCCATGTAAGTGTAGAAGAGTGACGGAACCAATCGTGCGGGGATGTGGGAATTCACTCTCACCTGGCCTCTGGGGATGGAAGCAGCACGTGGCTGGCACTTCTCGCTCCTGCCGTACGAGGGGCAGGTGCTGCTACCGACTGCTCCCCCTAACCCCGCCCTGCTGCGCTCCGGGGATGCTGC
>NW_027057408.1:0-3924 GCF_011386835.1 Chrysemys picta bellii
ATGCAAGACGTAATCCAGGAGGATAGGCGTTGTGATGAGACCGGTGAGCCTTTCATTCGGTCGGCCACTGCAACGAAGAGTTGCGTCGTCTTTCTAAAGTGCCTTGTGCGGTCAATATAGAAGGCCAGGGCCCTGCGTACGTCCAGAGAATGCAAACGTTGATCCTGGCGAGTAGCATGCGGTTTAGGATGAAAGACCGGGAGAAATATATCCTGGTTGATATGAAATGGAGAAACCACCTTAGGGAGAAAGGCAGGATGTGGGCGGAGCTGCACTTTATCCTTATGAAAAACTGTGTAAGGGGGCTCGGATGTAAGCGCCCTGAGTTCAGAAACGCGCCTTGCTAAGGTGATGGCTACGAGGAAGGCTGTCTTCCAGGATAGGTACAGAAGTGAACAGGTGGGTAGTGGCTCGAATGGAGGACCTGTGAGCTTGGAGAGAACCAGGTTGAGGTCCCACGTCGGAACGGGCTGACGTCGTTGTGGGTACATCCGGTCTAAGCCCTTGAGGAATCTAGCGACCATCGGGTTAGAGAATACCGAGGACGTGAGTTCCCCTGGGTGAAAAGCCGATATAGCGGCCAGGTGAACTCTAATTGAAGATATCGCCAACCCCTGCTGTTTTAGGGAGAGGAGATATTCCAATATGAGAGGAATAGGTGCCTGTAACGGGGGCGTGGCTCGTTGTTCGCACCAACAGGAGAACCGCTTCCACTTGGCCAAGTATGTGGTCCGTGTTGAGGGCTTCCTACTGCTCAGCAGAATCTGTTGGACAGAGTGCGAGCACTGCTGCTCTGCCTGGGTGAACCATGGAGCAGCCACGCCGTGAGGTGGAGTGATTGCAGGTCGGGGTGACGCAGGCGGCCGTGGTCCTGAGAGATGAGATCCGGGTATAATGGAAGCGGGATCGGTGTCTGAACCGAGAGCTCCAACAGCGTGGTGTACCAATGTTGTCTCGGCCACGCTGGGGCGATCAGAATCACCTGTGCCTGGTCTCTGCGCAATTTGAGCAGTACCTTGTGGACCAGAGGAAACGGAGGGAAGGCATAAAACAGGTGGTCTTTCCAGGGAAGGAGAAACGCATCCGAGAGGGAGCCCGGAGCTCGACCTTGCAGGGAGCAGAACACGTGGCACTTCCTGTTGTCTCGAGATGCAAACAGGTCTATCTGGGGAAACCCCCACTTCTGGAAAACGGAATGTATGATGTCCGGACGGATAGACCACTCGTGTGTTTGAAAGGACCTGCTGAGTCGGTCCGCCAGAGTGTTCTGGACTCCAGGGAGGAACGATGCCGTGAGATGGATTGAGTGGGCGATGCAGAAGTCCCACAGGCGAATGGCCTCTTGGCATAGAATTGACGAACGTGCTCCTCCTTGCTTGTTGATGTAAAACATGGCAGTGGTGTTGTCGATGAGAACTAACACACAGCGGCCACGTAGGAGATTGAGAAATGCCTGGCACGCCAGGCGCACCGCCATCAGTTCCCGAACATTGATGTGCAGGGCTAGCTGGGGTGCAGTCCACAGGCCCTGGGTATGGTGTTCGTTGAGATGGGCGCCCCAACCCAGGGATGAAGCGTCTGTGACCAGGTGCAGAGAGGGTTGTGGGGCGTGAAACGGCATCCCCTCGCAAACCACCTTGTGGTCTAGCCACCATGTAAGGGAGGTCAGGACCGAGTTCGGGACCGTGACCACCATGTTCAGGCTGTCCCGATGTGGGCGGTATATTGATGACACCCAGGTCTGGAGTGGGCGAAGCCGAAGTCTGGCATGCCTGGTTACGTACGTGCAGGAAGCCATGTGACCCAGCAGGGTAAGGCACGATCTCACCGTGGTAGTTGGGAAGGCCTTGAGTCCTTGAATGAGGCTCGTGATGGTGCAAAAGCGATTGTCTGGTAGGATGGCTTGTGCACGTCTGGAGTCTAGAACCGCGCCGATGAATTCTATTCTCTGGGTAGGTTCTAGAGTGGATTTGTCCTTGTTGAGTAGGATACCCAACTTGTTGAATGTGTGCACTATTATGTGGACGTGATCTCGAACTTGTTCTTTGGTGCGACCGCGTACCAGCCAGTCGTCTAGGTACGGGAACACCTGTATCCCTTGCCGACGAAGGTACGCTGCCACGACAGCCATACATTTCGTGAACACCCGTGGGGCCGAGGATAGGCCGAAGGGAAGGACTGCAAATTGGTAGTGCACCCTGTTTACCACGAATCGCATGAAGCGTCTGTGAGGCGGGTAAATAGCAATGTGAAAGTATGCGTCTTTCATGTCGAGGGCGGCGAACCAGTCTCCAGGATCGAGGGAAGGGATAATGGCCCCCAGAGAGACCATGCGGAACTTCAACTTTACTACGAATTTGTTGAGTCCGCGCAAGTCCAAGATGGGTCGCAGACCTCCTTTGGACTTGGGAATGAGGAAGTAACGGGAATAGAATCCCCTGCCCCTTAATTCCACTGGAACCTCCTCTATGGCCCCCATAGCGAGGAGCGTAGAAACTTCCTGTATAAGAAGTTGCTCGTGAGAAGGGTCCCTGAAGAGGGACGGGGAAGGGGGGTGGGAGGGGGGGATTGAAGAAAACTGGATAGCGTATCCCCTCTCCACCGTGCGAAGGACCCAACGGTCCGAAGTTATAAGGCACCAAACACGGTGGAAGTGGGAGAGGCGATCCCGAAAGGAGGGGGCTGGATCCTGGGGGATGACTGGGGCGCCGTCCTCGACCGCACCTTCAAAAGTGCTGCCTAGGGCCTGAAGGTGGTCTAGGTGGCCCCTGGTTCTGACCAGGTTGAGGGCCGGTCCACCTTCTTCTACCACCTCGCCCTCGCCTCCGGGCCGAGTCCTGTCTCTGACGAGGCGGGGGGGGGTAGAAGCGCTGAGGCTGCGGTCTAAATGGCCTGCGCTGAGGGCCCACAACATGCATCCCCAAGGAACGCATGATCGTCCTGGAGTCCTTGAGGCTCTGCAGGCGAGAGTCCGTCTTTTCAGAAAACAACCCTTGACCTTCGAAGGGTAGATCCTGCAGGGTTTGCTGCAGTTCCTGAGGCAGACCCGAAACCTGGAGCCAGGAGATCCTCCGCATAGCGATACCTGAGGCCAGGGTTCTCGCAGAGAGTCCGCTATGTCTAAGGAGGCCTGTAAGGAGGTCCGAGCCACCTTCTTACCCTCCTCTACCAGGGCTCCAAACTCCTCCCTGGACTCTTGGGGAACCAACTCCTTGAACTTCCCCATAGAGTTCCAGGAGTTAAAACTATAGCGGCTCAAGAGCGCCTGTTGATTAGCCGCTCTAAGTTGCAGCCCCCCGGCTGAGTAAACTTTACGGCCGAATAAATCGAGGCGCTTAGCCTCCTTTGATTTGGGCGCTGCGGCCTGCTGACCGTGGCGCTCCCTTGCGTTCACTGATGCCACCACCAGAGAACACGGCTGAGGGTGGGTATACAAGTACCCGTAGTCTTTAGACGGGACAAAGTATTTCCTTTCCACCCCTCTCGCTGTGGGCGGGATAGAGGCAGGAGTCTGCCATATCGTAGAAGCATTGGCCTGAATCGTGCGGATCAGGGGTAACGCCACCCTCGATGGGGCATCCGCTCCGAGGATATTCACGATCGGGTCGTGCACCTCCACTATCTCCTCCGCCTGCAGGTCCATGTTACGGGCCATCCTGCGCAGAAGATCCTGGTGGGCCCGAAGATCTATTGGAGGTGGGCCTGTGCATGATGTGCCCGCCACTGCCTCATCCGGAGAAGAAGAGGAAGATGCCTCCGGTGGAACAGGATCCAAGGGCTGGTCCTGTTCTCCCTGCTCCTGGGCTGGAACGTCACCTGCGCCTGGGTCCAGGGCGTCCGGTGGTGTGGACACGGAAGCCTCCATGCCCCCTGGCGGAGGCCGAGAAATGGTGGACTCCGGGGCCCTTCTGACGGAGTGACCGG
>NW_027057409.1:0-3924 GCF_011386835.1 Chrysemys picta bellii
TTCGAAATAAGGTACTTCGAACTTCAGCTACGTTATTCACGTAGCTGAAGTTGCGTACCTTAGTTCGAATTAGGGGGGGTAGTGTAGACCAAGCCTCTGACAGGTTCTCGTTCCCTTGCAGCAGGAGGACGTCACGGCCAAAAGTGATGCACCAGCTCCGCATCATACGGCACTTGCGCCAGATTCCTGAGACACTGCAGGGGCTGTGCCTCTGAGGCCATCAGCAACTCCCGCTCCCTGCTGCAGGTACTGCTCTGGCTCACTGTAAATGGGGAGCTAGTGGAAGGGGAAATGGAGCCCCCTGGCACTCACTAAAAGGGAAAGTGGTGGATTCTCCATCTCTTGATGTCATTGAAGGAAGACTAGATGCCTTTCTGCAATGTGTGTGCCCAAAAAGTAACTATTGTACTATACAGCAAGCCTATGGTATGCAGAGGCTTAGATTAGATGCTCTAAAGGTCTCTTGTGGCCATAAAGTCTCCTAATTTTGGAAACACTGAGTGTAGCATTGGGAGCAGCCTCTGATGTTTTAGTGTCTAGCCGGCTTGCTTCCTAGAATGAAGACGCATTGAGTGGGGTGATCCACACAGAGTAGCTCAAACCTTCAAAGTGTCAGGCCAGCAGCAGGACATTAGCACTTCCGGGGATGGGTGGGTGTGGTAGTGACATCACAAAGGCCTTTTCAGGACCTCAGCCTATTGGTCAAAGGTGTTAGGGAGGTGGTGACCTCCGAGAGAGATGCTGACATCAGCCAGGCAGGACAGGAGCTTAGGGCCAGGGAAACCTCAGACACCCCTGTGGCTTTCATAGAATCATAGAATATCAGGGTTGGAAGGGACCTCAAGAGGTCATCTAGTCCAACCCCCTCCTCAAAGCAGGACCAATTCCCAACTAAATCATCCCAGCCAGGGCTTTGTCAAGCCGGGCCTTAAAAACCTCCAAGGAAGGAGACTCCACCACCTCCCTAGGTAACGCATTCCAGTGCTTCACCACCCTCCTAGTGAAATAGTGTTTCCTAATATCCAACCTGGACCTCCCCCACTGCAACTTGAGACCATTGCTCCTTGTTCTGTCATCTGCCACCACTGAGAACAACCGAGCTCCATCCTCTTTGGAACCCCCCTTCACGTAGTTGAAGGCTGCTATCAAATCCCCCCTCATTCTTCTCTTCTGGAGACTAAACTATCCCAGTTCCCTCAGCCTCTCCTCAAAAGTCATGTGCTCCAGACCCCTAATCATTTTTGTTGCTCTCTGCTGGACTCTTTCCAATTTTTCCACATCCTTCTTGTAGTGTGGGGCCTGTCGGAGAAAAACAGAGTTCTCACTATTTGTTTAGGTACAGCAAGTCAGATGCTTTATTAACTCTCACAATTGCCCAGAGGGAGAGAGCTAAGCAGGTCTCTCCCAGGTAACTAATTACAGCAAGCATTTATACCTTTCATTACAGAAATAACGAGGGACAGCTGCGTTTTGTTTATACATAGGCCATCTTGATATCTCATTTCTTCACTTGTTTTGACTCTTGCCAACATACAATATTTTCTATACCTTATCTACACAAGGTCTTCTACACCTTATCTATACCAGGTCATAATGACTTCTTACACAGTTCTTTCTCACCCACCTCACACATTCCTCGCTTCTACAAATCTCGCGTTATTAGGGTTACTGTTAGCCTAACTCTTGCTAACGAACTGTCATTCGTTGCATCCCCTTCCTTTCAGCTCTTTCTCTGCTTCCACAGGCCCAAAACTGGACACAGTATTCTAGATGAGGCCTCACCAATGTCGAATAAAGGGGAACGATCACGTTCCTCGATCTGCTGGCAATGCCCCTACTTATACAGCCCAAAATGCCGTTAGCCTTCTTGGCAACAAGAGCACACTGTTGACTCATATCCAGCTTCTCGTCCACTGTGACCCCTAGGTCCTTTTCTGCAGAACTGCTACCTAGCCATTCGGTCCCTAGTCTGTAGCAGTGCATGGGATTCTTCCGTCCTAAGTGCAGGACTCTGCACTTGTCCTTGTTGAACTTCATCAGGTTTTTTTTGGCCCAATCCTCTAATTTGTCTAGGTCCCTCTGTATCCGATCCCTACCCTCTAGCGTATCTACCACGCCTCCTAGTTTAGTGTCATCTGCAAACTTGCTGAGAGTGCAGTCCACACCATCCTCCAGATCATTAATAAAGATATTAAACAAAACCGGCCCCAGGACCGACCCTTGGGGCACTACTCCGCTTGAAACCGGCTGCCGACTAGACATGGAGCCATTGATCACTACCCGTTGAGCCCGACGATCCAGCCAGCTTTCTATCCACCTTACAGTCCATTCATCCAGCCCATACTTCTTTAACTTGGTGGCAAGAATACTGTGGGAGAGCGTATCAAAAGCTTTGCTAAAGTCAAGGAATAACACATCCACTGCTTTCCCCTCATCCACAGAGCCAGTTATCTCATCGTAGAAGGCAATTAGGTTAGTCAGGCACGACTTCCCCTTGGTGAATCCATGCTGACTGTTCCTGATCACTTTCCTCTCCTCTAAGTGTTTCATCATTGATTCCTTGAGGACCTGCTCCATGATTTTTCCAGGGACTGAGGTGAGGCTGACTGGCCTGTAGTTCCCCGGATCCTCCTCCTTCCCTTTTTTAAAGATGGGCACGACATTAGCCTTTTTCCAGTCATCCGGGACCTCCCTCGATCGCCATGCGTTTTCAAAAATAATGGCTAATGGCTATGCAATCTCATCCGCCAACTCCTTTAGCACCCTCGGATGCAGCGCATCCAGCCCCATGGAGTTGTGCACGTCCAGTTTTTCTAAATAGTCCCGAACCACTTCTTTCTCCACAGAGGGCTGGTCACCTTCTCCCCATATTGTGCTGCCCAGTGCAGCAGTCTGGGAGCTGACCTTGTTCGTGAAGACAGAGGCAAAAAAAGCATTGAGTACATTAGCTTTTTCCACATCCTCGGTCACTAGGTTGCCTCCCTCATTCAGTAAGGGGCCCACACTTTCCTTGACTTTCTTCTTGTTGCTAACATACCTGAAGAAACCCTTCTTGTTACTCTTAACATCTCTTGCTAGCTGCAACTCCAAGTGTGATTTGGCCTTCCTGATTTCACTCCTGCATGCCTGAGCAATATTTTTATACTCCTCCCTGGTCATTTGTCCAATCTTCCACTTCTTGTAAGCTTCTTTTTTGCGTTTAAGATCAGCAAGGATTTCACTGTTTAGCCAAGCTGGTCGCCTGCCATATTTACTATTCTTTCTACACATCGGGATGGTTTGTTCCTGCAACCGCAATAAGGATTCTTTAAAATACAGCCAGCTCTCCTGGACCCCTTTGCCCTTCATGTTATTCTCCCAGGGGATCCTGCCCATCTGGTCCCTGAGGGAGTCAAAGTCTGCTTTTCTGAAGTCCAGGGTCCGTATTCTGCTGCTCTCCTTTCTTCCTTGTGTCAGGATCCTGAACTCGACCATCTCATGGTCACTGCCTCCCAGGTTCCCATCCACTTTTGCTTCCCCTACTAATTCTTCCCTGTTTGTGAGCAGCAGGTCGAGAAAAGCTCTGCCCCTAGTTGGTTCCTCCAGCACTTGCACCAGGAAATTGTGCCCTACACTTTCCAAAAACTTCCTGGATTGTCTGTGCACCGCTGTATTGCTCTCCTAGCAGATATCAGGGTGGTTAAAGTCTCCCATGAGAACCAGGGCCTGCGATCTAGCAACTTCTGCTAGTTGCCAGAAGAAAGCCTCGTCCACCTCATCCCCCTGGTCTGGTGGTCTATACCAGACTCCAACCGTGACATCCCCCTTGTTGCTCACACTTCTCAACTTTATCCAGAGACTCTCAGGTTTTTCTACAGTTTCATACCGGACCTCTGAGCACTCATACTCCTCTCTTACATACAATGCAACTCCCCCACCTTTTCT
>NW_027057410.1:0-3924 GCF_011386835.1 Chrysemys picta bellii
GGGCCGGCAGGGGCTGGGGGCCGGGAAGGACGCCGAGCCCTGAGTAGGGGGCTGATCAAGGGGCCTATAAAAGCGGCCGCCCAGCCAGGCAGCGGTACAGCTGCGAGCAGCGGCAGCAAACAGGGCGGCTAACAGGGGAGTTTGAGAGGGAGTTCTCATTGGAGGAGAAGGTACCTGTATTTGCATCTGTCCTTGTTGTTCTTGTTTGTAGGGGCCGGCAGAGGCTGGGGGCCGGGAAGGACGCCGAGCCCTGAGTAGGGGGCGGAGCTTGGCCTATCAAGGGGCCCATAAAAGCGGCCGCCCAGCCAGCCAGCGGTACAGCTGCGAGCAGCGGCAGCAAACAGGGCGGCTAACAGGGGAGTTTGAGACGGAGTTCTCATTGGAGGAGAAGGTACCTGTATTTGCATCTGTCCTTGTTGTTCTTGTTTGTAGGGGCCGGCAGGGGCTGGGGGCCGGGAAGGACGCCGAGCCCTGAGTAGGGGGCGGAGTTTGGCTGATCAAGGGGCCCATAAAAGCGGCCGCCCAGCCAGGCAGCGGTACAGCTGCGAGCAGCGGCAGCAAACAGGGCGGCTAACAGGGGAGTTTGAGAGGGAGTTCTCATTGGAGGAGAAGGTACCTGTATTTGCATCTGTCCTTGTTGTTCTTGTTTGTAGGGGCCGGCAGGGGCTGGGGGCTGGGAAGGACGCCGAGCCCTGAGTAGGGGGCTGATCAAGGGGCCCATAAAAGCGGCCGCCCAGCCAGGCAGCGGTACAGCTGCGATTAGCGGCAGCAAACAGGGCGGCTAACAGGGGAGTTTGAGAGGGAGTTCTCATTGGAGGAGAAGGTACCTGTATTTGCATCTGTCCTTGTTGTTCTTGTTTGTAGGGGCCGGCAGGGGCTGGGGGCCGGGAAGGACGCCGAGCCCTGAGGAGGGGGCGGAGCTTGGCTGATCAAGGGGCCCATAAAAGCGGCCGCCCAGCCAGGCAGCGGTACAGCTGCGAGAGCAAACAGGGCGGCTAACAGGGGAGTTTGAGAGGGAGTTCTCATTGGAGGAGAAGGTACCTGTATTTGCATCTGTCCCTGTTGTTCTTGTTTGTAGGGGCCGGCAGGGGCTGGGGGCTGGGAAGGACGCCGAGCCCTGAGTAGGGGGCGGAGCTTGGCTGATCAAGGGGCCCATAAAAGCGGCCGCCCAGCCAGGCAGCGGTACAGCTGCGAGCAGCGGCAGCAAACAGGGCGTCTAACATGGGAGTTTGAGAGGGAGTTCTCACTGGAGGAGAAGGTACCTGTATTTGCATCTGTCCTTGTTGTTCTCGTTTGTAGGAGCCGGCAGGGGCTGGGGGCTGAGAAGGACGCCGAGCCCTGAGTAGGGGGCGGAGCTTGGCTGATCAAGGGGCGCATAAAAGCGGCCGCCCAGCCAGGCAGCGGCAGCAAACAGGGCGGCTAACAGGGGAGTTTGAGAGGGAGTTCTCATTGGAGGAGAAGGTACCTGTATTTGCATCTGTCCTTGTTATTCTTGTTTGTAGGGGCCGGCAGGGGCTGGGGGCTGGGAAGGACGCCGAGCCCTGAGTAGGGGGCGGAGCTTGGCTGATCAAGGGGCCCATAAAAGCGGCCGCCCAGCCAGGCAGCGGTACAGCTGCGAGCAGCGGCAGGAAACAAACAGGGCGGCTAACAGGGGAGTTTGAGAGGGAGTTCTCATTGGAGGGGAAGGTACCTGTATTTGCATCTGTCCTTGTTGTTCTTGTTTGTAGGGGCCGGCAGGGGCTGGGGGCTGGGAAGGACGCCGAGCCCTGAGTAGGGGGCGGAGCTTGGCTGATCAAGGGGCCCATAAAAGCGTCCGCCCAGCCAGGCAGCGGTACAGCTGCGAGCACCGGCAGCAAACAGGGCGGCTAACAGGGGAGTTTGAGAGGGAGTTCTCATTGGAGGAGAAGGTACCTGTATTTGCATCTGTACTTGTTGTTCTTGTTTGTAGGGGCCGGCAGGGGCTGGGGGCTGGGAAGGACGCCGAGCCCTGAGTAGGGGGCGGAGCTTGGCTGATCAAGGGGCCCATAAAAGCGGCCGCCCAGCCAGGCAGCGGTACAGCTGCGAGCACCGGCAGCAAACAGGGCGGCTAACAGGGGAGTTTGAGAGGGAGTTCTCATTGGAGGAGAAGGTACCTGTATTTGCATCTGTCCTTGTTGTTCTTGTTTGTAGGGGCCGGCAGGGGCTGGGGGCTGGGAAGGACGCCGAGCCCTGAGTAGGGGGCGGAGCTTGGCTGATCAAGGGGCCCATAAAAGCGGCCGCCCAGCCAGGCAGCTGCGAGCAGTGGCAGCAAACAAACAGGGCGGCTAACAGGGGAGTTTGAGAGGGAGTTCTCATTGGAGGAGAAGGTACCTGTATTTGCATCTGTCCTTGTTGTTCTTATGTAACCCTTCTGCCCATCTAAGTTGGCAGCAACAAGGGCCGGGTTCTGTATCTAGGGGTTCCGTTTCAATAACGCAATGCAAAACCGGCTCGAGCCCCCACCCAGTGACCTGGGACAATTACATACCACCCCCTGGGCGCCTCTAAGAGGCAATACTTCCCCTCTCGCAAGCACAGAGTCTGAGTGTAACAGAAAATGTTTAATAACATGAGGTAAACAACATCAGCGTTAAATTGGAAAAACACCACAAACAGGCTTCATGAGCAAAAAAAAAACTCACCCCAGCAAATTGGGCTGTGTCCTTTCCCTTGGGTTCTTGAAACCAGCAACCCAAGGATCACCAAAGTCCCAAAAGTCCAACAACCCCCCAAAGTCTCTTGGGTCCAGCAACCCAAGGATCACCAAAGTCCCCAAAGTCCAACAACCCCCCAAAGTCTCTGTCCCTGGTCAGTGCAGCCCCAGAGTTCAAGCAGGGGGGGGGAGGCACACAGGGTGTTAAGGGGCACCTTACGTGATCCAAGGCCGACCGGCTGCCTCTCCGTGGGGTTCCGCCGCAGCCTTCTTCACGAGCCGCTCCACTCCACCCGCTGTCCCATGAGCCGCTCCCGCCATCCACGAGCTGCTCTGGCAGCTGCTCCGCTCTGCTCACCGACCTGTGAGCCACTCAGCTCTGCTCCACTTCAGCCATTCCTTGGGCCGCTCCCACAAGGCTCCGCTCTGCTCACCGACCTGTGAGTCGCTCAGCTCCGCTCAGCTCTGCTCCAACCGTCCCTATGAGGCTCCTCTCTGCTAGCTGCTTCACCAGCCGCTTAGCAATATAGCTTCAGGCTCCCCCACTAGTTAACACAGCCTCAGTGATCTCAGCTCTTTTGTGATTTCAGCTCATAGTAGGGGAGCCCCAGTGCTAGTGCACCATTGGCCCAAAGTGAATTCAGCTCAGCAGTCTGTAATTAGACTTCTAATAGAATCAAAGTTAGCTCTGACATTCAACAGTGGAGAGAGGAGGTAGTGCAATTGGTGTTTCAACCCCTCGGAGAGGGGGCCATACCATCAGGTACAAATACCTGTCCCAATCCTCTCTCCATTCACTGGGTTTTGTAACCCATGCCCCTTGTCAAGCAAGTGCTACTTAGGTAATGGTGATGGACTCACTCAGTCCTTCTGTCATACAACAGGTTCACTGCTCTTGATTCACAGAATCAGGGTAACAAAACTTTATTCTTCCTGCCCCAATAACAAAGAAACTGGGGATCCCACACCAGCCAAAGTAACCACTTTGAGTTGCTGTTGTTTCATGCCAGGCGAGTGGGTGTGCCTATGCAAACAAGATCAGCCCCTGGAGTTCTTTTCCACACTCGCCATAATTCACCACCAGATGTCAGGGTAGAGCTCATCCTGACTTTGCTTACATCCTCCCCCCAGCAAAAAAATTTGTCGTCCCGACAAATCACACTCCCTATTATAACAACTTACAGGTTCCCTCCAAAGGGCCTTAGATAGCCCACTTTAGCTTCCACAAGCCTGTGTGCTAAACATATTGGTTC
>NW_027057411.1:0-3924 GCF_011386835.1 Chrysemys picta bellii
CCGCCCAATGGCCCTTCCCGCCCGCGCTGCCCAGACCCCTCGCCCGCAAACCGCCCAATGGCCCTTCCCGCCCGCGCTGCCCAGACCCCCCCCCCCCGCAAACCGCCAAATGGCCCTTCCCGCCCGCGCTGCCCAGCACCCACCCCCGCAAACCGCCCAATGGCCCTTCCCGCCCGCGCTGCCCAGACCCCCCTTCCCCCGCAACCTGCCCAATGGACCTTCCCGCCCGCGCTGCCCAGACCCCCCTCCCCCGCAAACCGCCCAATGGACCTTCCCGCCCGCGCTGCCCAGACCCCCCTCCCCCGCAGGGCCGGCTCCAGGCACGAGCCCACCAAGCATATGCTTGGGGCGGCGCCTGGAGGGGTGCGGTGCGGCGGGGCGCTCCGGCCCGAGAGCGGGGCCGCGACTGGGCTCGCCGCCCTCCCCGCCGCGCTCCTGCCGCCGGGGGCTCGCCGCCCTCCCCCCGGCACTCCGGCCGGTGGGGGATTGCTCGGCCCCCCTCCCCTGCTGCGCTGGCGGGGGCGGGGGGGCGGCGGGTGGCTTTTTTGCCTAGGGCGGCAAAAAAGCCAGGGCCGGCCCTGCCCACCCGCAAACCACCCAATGGACCCCCCCACCCGCACTGCCTCGCCCCGGGGACTGGCTACCGCTGTCCTTCAGGGGAGGTTGGGCCCTGCTGCCCTTGTCCCGGCGCTGGGGTGCGAGTGACCTGCCCCTCGGCCCCCCCGACCCGCTAAGGCTGGCGGCACCGGCTCTTCCCGCCCTGCTCCAGTCTCGGCCGGTTCCCCTGCGCAGCTGGCCCCGCGCTGCCTGCCCCGGAGCCCGGGGGTCTGGCCTGGCCCTTCCCCTCGGGGCTGGGCCGTGGCACCCACTGCCCATGTCTATGCGGCTCTCGCCCTCCTTGGCTCCATGACGAGCCCCCGGGCTGCCCGCCCGGCCCAGGCCCCAACCCCGCAGGGCTGTTCCCGCGGCTCGGGCCAGGCAGGAGAACGGGAGCCAGCCCTGCTCCCGGGGCATGGCCCCATAGGCTCATCCGTGGTCAGGCCAGCGCCCATTGCCCAGAGCGGCATTTCAACCCAGGGCACGGCCCAGCGAGCCTGCTTCCACCTCCGCTCACTGCCCAGGGCCCCTCCCTCCAGGAGGCTGCAAGCTCTGGGGGGCCGTCGCCCCATGGGCCGTGCAGCTCCCAGCCCAACACCCCCCCAATGGCACCTCTGGGCACTGCCACAGGACCCGTAGTCATGGGGGTGCCCACGGCCTTGAAGACCAGCCCTCTGGAGAGTGGGGCAGCAAGACTGGGCAGGTGACAAGTCCCCCACGTCCGGGGCAGTAGGAGCCTTGGGAGAGGACAAGCTCGGCCAGGGACTGGGGAAGGGAACGTGGCACCCACCCCAGCCAGTGCGGCAGGGAGAGCGAGGGGGGCCGCCCAGTGAGGCAGGGGTCAGCCAGGTGAGAGGGAACCAGGAGAGCAGAGTTGCAGAGGCAGCGCTCCCAGCTGGAGGCCACTCCACCTGTGCTGGGTGGACAGGGCTCCTGGTCAGGAGGGGGCACCAGGCAAGTCTGGGCAGTGTTGAGATGGCAAATGAGGGTGCTGGAGAGAAAGGGGGGTGGGGGAAATCAAGGGATGGATTTCCCGGGGGGGGCTGCAGGAGTGTAGCTTCAGGGGCAGGGGATGGTCAAGTGCTGGACAGTCAGGGCTGCTGAGTCGGACTCGGGAACAGCTCAGTCACTCTCTGAGCACAGGGCCCAGAGGTTTCACAGATTTCATATCTGTTACAGCCAGAAGGGACCATCAGCTCATCTCGCCTGATCTCCTGTAGATCAGAGGCCTGGGGCTAGACTAAAGCATTCCAGTCCTCAGCAGCGTGAGCCACACGCAGAGTCCAGGAGAGACCAAGGTGCCATCAGTACCTAGTCACTTGCAGTGGCAGGGTGGGATGTGCCCAGATGATCCCAGCAGGTAACTTGTGCCCCCCACTGCCAAGGCCGGCAACCCCCTGGCCAGGTTCCTGCCAATCTACCCAGAAGGAAAATTCCTTCCCAACCCCAAATCTGGCCACCGGTTAGACCCTGAGCATGTGAGCAAAACACACCAGCCCAGCACCATGGCAGAGGGTTCTTTGTACCATCCTGCCGGGTGTCCCAGCTCCAGCTGTGGCCAATCACAGAATATCAGGGTTGGAAGGGACCTCAGGAGGTCATCTAGTCCAACCTCCTGCTCAAAGCAGGACCAATCCCAACTAAATCCCTGACACTTCCAAGGAAAGTGAAAAAACAATCCAGCTGGCTAAACGGACATTTGGGGGAGGGGATCCTGCCTGACCCCAGCTGAAGAATGAGATCTGATTATTACTTTTGGCCCTAGATTTGAGGCAGGTGACAGACAGGCTCCGGGTCAGGCTGCACAAAGGGTAAAAGTGCAGAACTGGTACCAGGAGAAACATCACTGGACAAAGCCAACAGCTTTTGTTTACCAGGTCCTAGGCCTGGGAGGCTGGAGGAGGGATGGGGCTGAGAGAGAAGGTGGAGAAAGGCTGGCGGCGAAGTAAAGCAGTTCACTAGAGGAAGGAACTTAGTGCTGGCCATCTCCTGCTGAGCAGCGGTGGGTGGCAAATGCAGAGGAGAGGAAAGCTGGGGCTGCCAGAGGGCAGCAGAACCTATAGCACCAACCGCCAGCCACAACAGGTCCAGAGCAAGAAAGCCAAGGCCAATGAAACTCTCCCTTTGAGCTTTGGCTTCTCCCCGATTGGCACCACAGGGAGCTCTGGCCGGGCTGCCGTCTGGCCACGGGTCTTTGCTCCACAGGACAGTGGGAAGGGGCCCTTTGCAAACGCTCTTGTGTGGCCAGGGGAGGAATTGGCCTGCCCCAGTGATCACAGTCCCCACTGACCAGGTCCCAGCGCTGTTCCCCCTCCAGGACCAAGGGCAGTTTCTAAATGAAGGACAGCGCAGGGGCGCAGATCAAATAGAGTTTCCTTTATTTCATTTGAGAAGAGTCATATACAATTTCAATTATTTGGGTCCTGCAACCTTTGGAATTGCGTGAGCAAACAGGGACACAGGCAGCCGGGAGATTCTCCTTCCAGGCCCGTCACAGGGACCTTGGACACAGGTGAGGCTCCAGGCTGGCAGGGCATGCACAGGAGGGCACACCCCAGGCATGAGCACACCTCAACGAGACATACAAGCATGGAGAAGCAAGGCCCCTGCCACACCCATCTCCCCAGCAGGTCCTCACAGTGGCACCCTGCACACCCTGTCTCCAGCGATGTTGGGAAAACTCCCTACCAGGCTGCAGAGTCCCAAGGCCAAGGAGGCAGGGAAGGAGACGGGCTTTCTTAGGCTACCAGGGCAGCAGGACTGCACTGGGCTGCCTGATCCTTCGGGGGACGATATGGCTCAGACTAGACAGTGGGTTCACCAAGCAGCCTCCACTGCTCCCCACCAGGGCTCAGCTCGGTTAATATGGCTTTTACAGACGTGCCTGAGCATCTCCCCGCCCCATGTCACCCTGCTGCGAGGCTTCTCCCGGCTAGGCTGCGCTAGTGGACAGCGCCAGGCTGCTAGAGAGCCTGGCCACCCATCTACCCTGCAGCAACAGCCTCGCCCCATCCCCAGTGTCTAAGGGAGCAGCCAGGCCTCTGCTGGAGAGACCGCCAGGCAGCGGGCTCGCTGCTGCTTCCGGCCAGGATAGAGGCGGAGACGCAGACTGGCTCAGACCCAACCAGCTCGTTTCACAGAGGGCCCGTCGCTGGGCACAGAGAACAGGAGGTTAAGGAGCAGGCTGTTCCCTTGAACCCGGAGCCAGGCGAGGGAAGGCGGATCACTGCTGCAGTCTAGGGCTGAGAATCTCCTAGCACCAGCAAGGGCTGGGGGCAGGAGACGGCCATGGGGAGCGTGGAATGAGACTCGCTCCAGACCTCTCCT
>NW_027057412.1:0-3924 GCF_011386835.1 Chrysemys picta bellii
TGGAAGGAGGCGGTATATGAGGCTGGCTGGATGGAAGGAGGCGGTACATGAGGCTGGCTGGCTGGAAGGAGGCGGTACATGAGGCTGGCTGGCTGGAAGGAGGAGGTACATGAGGCTGGCTGGCTGGAAGGAGGCGGTACATGAGGCTGGCTGGCTGGAAGGAGGCGGTACATGAGGCTGGCTGGCTGGAAGGAGGCGGTACATGAGGCTGGCTGGCTGGAAGGAGGAGGCACATGAGGCTGGCTGGCTGGAAGGAGGCGGTACATGAGGCTGGCTGGCTGGAAGGAGGCGGTACATGAGGCTGGCTGGCTGGAAGGAGGAGGTACATGAGGCTGGCTGGCTGGAAGGAGGCGGTACCTGAGGCTGGCTGGCTAGAAGGAGGCGGTACATGAGGCTGGCTGGCTAGAAGGAGGCGGTACATGAGGCTGGCTGGCTGGAAGGAGGCGGTACATGAGGCTGGCTGGCTGGAAGGAGGCGGTACATGAGGCTGGCTGGCTGGAAAGAGGAGGTACATGAGGCTGGCTGGCTGGAAGGAGGCGGTACATGAGGCTGGCTGGATGGAAGGAGGCGGTACATGAGGCTGGCTGGATGGAAGGAGGCGGTACATGAGGCTGGCTGATGGAAGGAGGAGGCACATGAGGCTGGCTGGCTGGAAGGAGGCGGTACATGAGGCTGGCTGGCTGGAAGGAGGCGGTACATGAGGGTGGCTGGCTGGAAGGAGGCGGTACATGAGGCTGGCTGGCTGGAAGGAGGAGGTACATGAGGCTGGATAGCTGGAAGGAGGCGGTACATGAGGCTGGCTGGCTGGAAGGAGGCGGTACATGAGGCTGGCTGGAAGGAGGAGGTACATGAGGCTGGCTGGCTGGAAGGAGGCGGTACATGAGGCTGGATAGCTGGAAGGAGGCGGTACATGAGGCTGGCTGGCTGGAAGGAGGAGGTATATGAGGCTGGCTGGAAGGAGGAGGTACATGAGGCTGGCTGGATGGAAGGAGGAGGTACATGAGGCTGGCTGGCTGGAAGGAGGCGGTACATGAGCCTGGATAGCTGGAAGGAGGCGGTACATGAGGCTGGCTGGCTGGAAGGAGGCGGGTACATGAGGCTGGCCGGCTGGAAGGAGGAGGTACATGAGGCCGGCCCGCTGGAAGGAGGAGGTACATGAGGCTGGCCGGCTGGAAGGAGGAGGTATATGAGGCTGGCTGGCTGGAAGGAGGCGGTACCTGAGGCTGGCTGGCTGGAAGGAGGCGGTACATGAGGCTGGCTGGCTGGAAGGAGGCGGTATATGAGGCTGGCTGGTTGGAAGGAGGAGGTATATGAGGCTGGCTGGATGGAAGGAGGAGATACATGAGGCTGGCTGGAAGGAGGCGGCACATGAGGCTGGCTGGCTGGAAGGAGGAGGTACATGAGGCTGGCTGGCTGGAAGGAGGCGGTATATGAGGCTGTCTGGCTAGAAGGAGGCGGTACATGAGGCTGGCTGGCTGGAAGGAGGCGGTACATGAGGCTGGCTGGCTGGAAGGAGGCGGTACATGAGGCTGGCTGGAAGGAGGCGGCACATGAGCCTGGCTGGCTGGAAGGAGGAGGTACGTGAGGCTGGCTGGCTGGAAGGAGGCGGTACATGAGGCTGGCTGGAAGGAGGAGGTACATGAGGCTGGCTGGCTGGAAGGAGGCGGTATATGAGGCTGGCTGGATGGAAGGAGGCGGTACGTGAGGCTGGCTGGCTGGAAGGAGGCGGCACATGAGGCTGGCTGGCTGGAAGGAGGCGGTACATGAGGCTGGCTGGCTGGAAGGAGGAGGTACATGAGGCTGGCTGGATGGAAGGAGGCGGTACATGAGGCTGGCTGGCTGGAAGGAGGAGGCACATGAGGCTGGCTGGCTGGAAGGAGGCGGTACATGAGGCTGGCTGGAAGGAGGCAGTACATGAGGCTGGCTGGCTGGAAGGAGGCGGTACATGAGGCTGGCTGGCTGGAAGGAGGAGGTACATGAGGCTGGCTGGCTGTAAGGAGGCGGTACATGAGGCTGGCTGGCTAGAAGGAGGCGGTACATGAGGCTGGCTGGCTGGAAGGAGGCGGTACATGAGGCTGGCTGGCTGGAAGGAGGCGGTACATGAGGCTGGCTGGCTGGAAGGAGGCGGTACATGAGGCTGGCTGGCTGGAAGGAGGAGGTACATGAGGCTGGCTGGCTGGAAGGAGGCGGTACATGAGGCTGGCTGGCTGGAAGGAGGAGGTACATGAGGCTGGCTGGATGGAAGGAGGCGGTACATGAGGCTGGCTGGCTGGAAGGAGGCGGTACATGAGGCTGGCTGGCTGGAAGGAGGCGGTACATGAGGCTGGCTGGCTGGAAGGAGGAGGTACATGAGGCTGGCTGGCTGGAAGGAGGCGGTACATGAGGCTGGCTGTCTGGAAGGAGGAGGTACATGAGGCTGGCTGGATGGAAGGAGGCGGTACATGAGGCTGGCTGGATGGAAGGAGGCGGTACATGAGGCTGGCTGGATGGAAGGAGGAGGCACATGAGGCTGGCTGGCTGGAAGGAGGAGGTACATGAGGCTGGATAGCTGGAAGGAGGCGGTACATGAGGCTGGCTGGCTGGAAGGAGGCGGTACATGAGGCTGGCTGGAAGGAGGAGGTACATGAGGCTGGCTGGCTGGAAGGAGGAGGCACATGAGGCTGGCTGGCTGGAAGGAGGCGGTACATGAGGCTGGCTGGCTGGAAGGAGGAGGTACATGAGGCTGGCTGGCTGGAAGGAGGCGGTATATGAGGCTGGCTGGCTAGAAGGAGGCGGTACATGAGGCTGGCTGGCTGGAAGGAGGCGGTACATGAGGCTGGCTGGCTGGAAGGAGGCGGTACATGAGGCTGGCTGGCTGGAAGGAGGCGGTACATGAGGCTGGCTGGCTGGAAGGAGGAGGTACATGAGGCTGGCTGGCTAGAAGGAGGCGGTACATGAGGCTGGCTGGCTGGAAGGAGGAGGTACATGAGGCTGGCTGGGTGGAAGGAGGCGGTACATGAGGCTGGCTGGCTGGAAGGAGGCGGTACATGAGGCTGGCTGGCTGGAAGGAGGCGGTACGTGAGGCTGGCTGGCTGGAAGGAGGCGGTACATGAGGCTGGCTGGCTGGAAGGAGGCGGTACATGAGGCTGGCTGGAAGGAGGCGGCACATGAGGCTGGCTGGCTGGAAGGAGGAGGTACATGAGGCTGGCTGGCTGGAAGGAGGCGGTATATGAGGCTGGCTGGCTAGAAGGAGGCGGTACATGAGGTTGGCTGGCTGGAAGGAGGCGGTACATGAGGCTGGCTGGCTGGAAGGAGGCGGTACATGAGGCTGGCTGGAAGGAGGCGGCACATGAGGCTGGCTGGCTGGAAGGAGGAGGTACGTGAGGCTGGCTGGCTGGGAGGAGGCGGTACATGAGGCTGGCTGGAAGGAGGAGGTACATGAGGCTGGCTGGCTGGAAGGAGGCGGTATATGAGGCTGGCTGGATGGAAGGAGGCGGTACATGAGGCTGGCTGGCTGGAAGGAGGCGGTACATGAGGCTGGCTGGCTGGAAGGAGGCGGTACATGAGGCTGGCTGGCTGGAAGGAGGAGGCACATGAGGCTGGCTGGCTGGAAGGAGGCGGTACATGAGGCTGGCTGGCTGGAAGGAGGCGGTACATGAGGCTGGCTGGCTGGAAGGAGGAGGTACATGAGGCTGGCTGGCTGGAAGGAGGCGGTATATGAGGCTGGCTGGCTAGAAGGAGGCGGTACATGAGGCTGGCTGGCTAGAAGGAGGCGGTACATGAGGCTGGCTGGCTGGAAGGAGGCGGTACATGAGGCTGGCTGGCTGGAAGGAGGCGGTACATGAGGCTGGCTGGCTGGAAGGAGGAGGTACATGAGGCTGGCTGGCTGGAAGTAGGCGGTACATGAGGCTGGCTGGATGGAAGGAGGCGGTACATGAGGCTGGC
>NW_027057413.1:0-3921 GCF_011386835.1 Chrysemys picta bellii
CACGTCTGGTGATGGAGTTGGGTATTATCGACGTTCTCTTTTGTTATATATATCTCATGGGGGAATATTCACTTAAGGCTGCATTCTCAATGGCTGAATATCCTTCGGTAGAGGAATACTATAGCTTTCCTATTCTCCTACTTTACGCTAACTGAGATCAGGTTGTAACAGGCAGCAATCCCAAGCGAGTGTTTGGATCTTCACATGTGTACAGGGCTAATTCAACAAGGCTCATTTGAAATAAAAAGACAAGCCAGCTTAGGAAGTAACTTGTTACTAGGCTTGGATAAATACTGCAAAACAATTTTCATTAATATTTGTTTGAATTTTAAACACATTTACACTGGCTGTGTTCACACTCCTGTTGTGTTTGCTTTCCACAAACACTGGTGTAATTGAGAATGAATAGCATAAATGATCAGAGAACGCAAATGTTAAGCATGCACACTTGCAGGTTTTTGTAATGAGTGAACATTACATTTACTTTCTGAGAGTGTTTGCAGATGACATCTAGTTTCATAACTTATGCTCATTTACTCAAGGATAGAAGCTCTATCATATCATATGACTTATGGCCTGCTGGGTGACCTTGGGCAAGTCACTTCACTGCTCGGTGCCTCAGTTTCCCCATCCGTAAAATGTGGATAATGATACTACTGTCCTTTGTAAAGCACGCTAAGCTTTACTGATGAAAAACACTATATAACAGCTAGATATTATTATTATGAAGCTACTCAGTTTTAGGTCTCATGGCTCAAATGTAATGCTTTGTTGACTAACAAGCCATAGGGTAAACAAAACGACGTTCAATGTTTTCCCATCGCAAGATTCTCAACTGTGTTTGTTAATGGTTTGCTGGAATTTTGCAAACAGAAATAGAGACAAAATTCCCTGGCTGTGAATTACTCACTCAGCTCTAATTGTTAAGAGACGAAATCACATTTGTAAACATTAGCTGCTAAATGCTCTGGATGGGGTGTTCACTCCAAAGACCTCTACACAAACAGAAGTCCTGCATGCAGCCAGCCCCACAAGGAGACAGAGGGGACAGACTTGTGAGCTACCAACCAATGACCCAGTTCCATAATTCTCCTAATAGTGGTCCCTTACCCATACACATAGTAGTACTGTCACCCTAGAATGCAAGCTATAGGATAAGGCTCAGCATAAATTCTTATAGCACAGGGGTGGGCAAACTTTTTGGCCCAAGGGCCACATCGGGGTGCGAAACTGTATGGAGGCCTGGGTAGGGAAGGCTGTGCCCCCCAAACAGCCTGGCCCCCACCCCCTATCTGGCCCCTCCCACTTTCCCTTTCCTGACTGCCCCCCTCAGAACCCTCCACCCATCCAACCCCCCCGCTCCCTGTCCCCTGACTACCCCCCAGAACTCCCTGCCCCATATCGAGCCTCCCAGCCCCCTTACCATGCCGCTCAGAGCAGCATGTCTGGAACCGCGCCTCATGTCCGGAGCCAGACACACTGCTGCGCTGCCCGGCATGAGCGCGCAGCCCCGCCACCCAGAGCGCTGCCCGCGTGGCGGCGTAGCTGTGGGAGAGAGGGGACAGCGGGGGAGGGGCCGGGGGCTAGCCTCCCCGGCCAGGAACTCAGGGGCCGGGCAGGACAGTCCAAGAGGCCGTAGTTTGCCCACCTCTGTTATAGCAGAAAGGATGTAATGTAGACCATGCCCCTGTGAGTGCAATGAAACTGTGGCCAATGGGGGCGGAGGGGCTCCCTGCCCCCAGAGTATGGAGCTGAATTGCGACAAGGAGCTGGTGGGTTGTGCTGGGGCCAGAGCCATTTGGAAAGCTCCAAGGACCACGCTCTGAGCCCATCTAGGCTCATGTGGCTTCATCTCAGCAGGAGGATGCCCATGCTTTGTGGAGCGGGTGGGCTGGTGGGGGGGACAGTAGGAGGGCGTCGTTCCTCTCTCAAATCCTTAGCACTTGATGCAGCAGCTTCCTCCACTGCACTCAGGAGTCCCCTGCCTCACACCCAGCACACTCCCCTCAGGGATCACACCCGCTGCCTCTGTGACACCCTCATCTCCCACCCCCCAGGGCCCCACACCCTTTCTCTTTGTAATACCCTCACCTCCAACCCTCACATTGCCCCACACCCCCTGCCACTGTCTCAGTAAACAGCAGGTAATTACAAAAGAACCCATCATGTATTATTTAAAAAAAAATCTCATGATTTTAAAGGCAATCTTGTGATTGGGGGGACCTGACTAATGATTTTTGAATTCTTGGGGTTGGCAATATTGTCACTTTAAATCAAGTCCTTCAGAGCCGAAATATTTTTTGCTTTTAATTCCAGAATTTCATCCTCATGGGGAAGACGATGATACGTTAGAGAGTCCAGGCTTAAACCTCTGCTTTCCTAAATCAGAGTCATTTACACACTTGCAAAGTGATGCAAAATGAGTAGAAAAAATGATCACTGTTGATTTGGTAGCATTTTGCAATAGTGTAAATGACAAACCCAAGTGCAAGGTTGCAATATTGCCCACCCCCAAAGATCCACAAATCATGTGGATCCCAAAACATCATGAGATTTTTTTTAGAAGATTCTACTGTAGTTTTTTTGAACTCCCCTGTCCACCCAGTGTGTTTGTGAGATAGTGTTGCCAACACTTCCATATTTATTGTGTAAGGTGATTGTGCCCCTCCACAGTCCATCCCATACTCTGAAAATAATTCTGCACCCTGTCCCCAAATCAATCCGCTCTCCAGATCAACTCTTCTCTTCCCCCTGTGTCCCCATCATTTCTGCCCCTCCTTCCTTCACTGCAGCTCCTCCTGAAGCTGCTGTGACTCTTCCCCTCCCCTCTCCCAGGGACTGGTGTTGCAGGGAGTGGAGGAGGGAATGGAGCCTCTCTGAGCTCCTCTCTCCTCCACTCCTGGGACAGTGGTGTTGGCAACTAAGGGGCAGAGATCTCTGACTGCTTCCTGCAGCAGCCTTGATTGGCCATTCTTCCCCAAGACCGGAGATAGTGGGAAACACAGCCAATCAGAAGCCAGGCTGAAAGTCCCAAGAGCGCTGGAGATTCTCACATCATCACCAGAAAGGTTCCAGCCCCGGCTAAAATCCTGCAACGTGTGAAGAAGTCATGAGCGTTGACAATACCGGGGCAGAAGAGAATCAGGCTTTTTATATAGTGCATATAATTATATTAATAATAGACAGCTCTTATTGAATGTTTTTTACTGGTAGCTCTCAAAGCACTTTACAAAGGAATTCAGTATCATTATTCCCATTTTACAGATGGAGAAACTGAGGTACAGAGCAGTGAAGTGACTTACCCAGCATCATCCACCACTCCCAGCAGGTCAGTGGCAGAGCTGGGAAGAGAATTAAGGTTTCCTGAGTGCCAGTCCCCAGTATCTATCCCCCTAAGACAAAAACAGGGCAAATTGCAGCCACTATGTACTGTGCAACAGCAGGTGAATACTTTTTCCAGAGCTGTGTCTTCACACTGATTTCAATGCATACAAATAAAAAGGAAGTAAACAAGAATACATGATACATTCAAGCTCCAGTTAAAACAGCAGCATTTTACTCTAGAGGAGTGTGTCACATATACTGTGGTAAATATAGGATACTAATTATAGTAGGTGCTTTTTGGCCAATTTAAAGGCCCCATAATATTCGGTCCTGACACCAGCAATTTCCTAGGATTTGCTATAGTGGGGACATACCTATAACTTTACACTTTTCATTATTTTAAGTATCTCTGTTATGTCCCCTCTCACCATCCAGCTAATCTAAGCAATATTAATGTCTTCAATTTCTCCTCATCTGGAAGTACTTCTCTGCCTCTAATTACTTTTGCTGTTTTCTATTTTTGGAGGTGATGAGATCAGAACATAATGCAGTTAGAAAGCAGAGGGTCAACCATCAATGTATATCATTTCAGTTTTT
>NW_027057414.1:0-3912 GCF_011386835.1 Chrysemys picta bellii
CGGTTGGGGAAGTCCTTCCACTGGGAGGGAATGGGCAAGGACGTTGCTAATTATGTCCGGTCTTGTGAGGTGTGCCAACGAGTGGAAAAGCCCCAAGACCAGGTTAAAGCCCCCCTCCAGCCACTACCCATAATTAAGGTCCCATTTCAGCGCGTAGCTGTGAATATTCTGGGTCCTTTCCCAAAAAAGACACCCAAAGGAAAGCAGTACCTACTGACTTTCATGGATTTTGCTACCCGATGGCCGGAAGCAGTACCCTTAAGCAACACCAGGGCTAAAAGTGTGTGCCAGGCATTAACAGACATTTTTGCCGGGGTAGATTGGCCCTCCAACATCCTTGCAGATTCGGGAACTAATTTCCTGGCAGGGACCATGAAAAACCTGTGGGAAGCTCATGGGGTGAATCACTTGGTTGCCACCCCTTACCACCATAAAACCAATGGCCTGGTGGAGAGGTTTAATAAAACTTTGGGGGCCATAATATGTAAATTCATAAATGAACACTCCAATAATTGGGACCTAGTGTTGCAGCAGTTGCTTTTCGCCTACAGGGCTGTACCACATCCCACTTTAGGGTTTTCACCATTTGAACTTGTGTATGGCCGCGAGGTTAAGGGGCCATTACAGTTGGTGAAACAGCAATGGGAGGGGCTTACGCCTTCTCCAGGAACTAACATTCTAAACTTTGTAAGCAACCTACAAAGCACCCTCCGACACTCTTTAGCCCTTGCTAAAGAAAACCTAAAAAATGCTCAGAAAGAGCAAAAGGCCTGGTATGATAAACATTCCAGAGAACGGTCCTTCAAAGTAGGAAACCAAGTCATGGTCTTAAAGGCGCTCCAGGCCCATAAAATGGAAGCGTCGTGGAAAGGACCATTCACGGTCCAGGAGCGCCTAGGAGCTGTTAATTATCTCATAGCCTCCCCCACCTCCAACATAAAGCCCAAGGTATACCATGTTAATTCTCTTAAGCCCTTTTATTCCAAAAAATTAAACGTTTGCCAGTTTACAGCCCAGAAAACAAATAACGCAAAGTGGCCTAAAGGTGTCTATTACGAAGAAAAAAAGGATGGTGGCGTAGAAGAGGTGAACCTCTCCACGACCCTTGGACGTCTGCAGTGACAGCAGATCAAGGAGCTGTGCACAAGCTTTGCACCAATTTTCTCAGCCACTCCAAAACGGACCGAACGGGCATACCACTCCATTAACACAGGTAATGCTCACCCAATTAGAACCCCACCCTCATGACAAAACTGCTATACAAAGGGAGATCCAGGACATACTACTGATGGGTATAATCCGCCCCTCTAATAGTGCATGGGCATCTCCAGTGGTTCTAGTTCCCAAACCAGATGGGAAAATACGCTTTTGCGTGGACTACCGTAAGTTAAATGCTGTAACTCGTCCTAACAACTATCCAATGCCACGCACAGATAAGCTATTGGAAAAATTGGGACATGCCCAATTCATCTCTACTTTAGACTTAACCAAGGGGTACTGGCAAGGACCACTAGATAAACCCGCTAAAAAAAGGTCAGCCTTCGTCACCCAGGCAGGGGTGTATAAATTCAATATACTCCCTTTCGGGTTGCAAAATGCACCCGCCACCTTCCAAAAACTTGTAGATGGTCTCCTAGCGGAATTGGAAGAATCTGCAGTTGCCTACCTCAATGATGTGGCCATTTTTTCTAATTCATGGGCAGAGCACATGGAGCACCTAAAAAAAGTCTTCAAGCGCATCCAGCAGGCAGGACTAACAGTTAAGACTAAAAAGTGTCAAATAGGCCAAAACAGAGTAACTTACCTGGGGCACCAGGTGGGTCAAAAAACTATAAATCCCCTACAGGCCAAAGTGAATGCTATCCAAAAGTGGCCGGTTCCAAAGTCTAAAAAACAGGTCCAATCCTTCTTAGGCTTGGCTAAATATTATAGGCAATTTGTACCCCACTACAGCCAAATCGCCGCCCCGCTAACAAACCAAATAAAAAAAAACCCACCCAAAGGCAGTTCAGTAAACTAATAAGTGTCAAAAGGCCTTTAACCAGCTTAAGGCAACACTCATGTTTAACCCTGTGCTAAGGGCCCCAAACTTTAACAAACCGTTCCTAGTAACCACAAATGTGTCCGAGCGAGGCGTGGAAGCAGTTTTAATGCAGGAAGAACCGAATCAAAAATTCCATCCTGTCGTGTTTCTCAGCAAAAAACTGTCTAAGAGGAAAAGCCACTGGTCAATCAGCAAAAAAGGAATGCTACGCCATTGTGTACGCGCTGAAAAAGCTACGCCCATACGTTTGGGAACGGCGTTTCCAACTACAAACAAACCATGCTGCACTACAGTGGCTTCATACCGCCAAGGAAAATAACAAAAAACTTCTTCGGTGAAGTTTAGCTCTCCAAAATTTTAATTTTAAAATACAACACATTTCTGAAGCTTCTAACCAAGTGGTTGATGCACTCTCCCAGAAAAGTTTCCCAAAGTTAACTGGTTAACAATTGTTCTTGAAATAAAACATATTGTTAGTTTTTATATAATCAGTAGTATGTCTAAAGGTACATGTGTCTTATTAACTCTGTTTTCTCCTAAAACTCCAGGAAGAAATCACAGCCAGTGTGGAACTGAACGTACAACACTATCTGTGATTTGGGGGGCGTGTCATAACTATAAAGGGAAGGGTAACAGCTGTCCTGTGTACAGTACTATAAAATCCCTCCTGGCCAGAGACTCCAAAATCCTTTTCCCTGTAAAGGGTTAAGAAGCTCAGGTAACCTGGCTGGCATCTGACCTAGAGGACCAATAAGGGGACAAGATACTTTCAAATCTTGGGGGGGGGAAGGCTTTTGTTTGTGTTCTTTGTTTTGGTTGTGCGTTCGCTCTCGGGACTGAGAGGGACCAGACATCAATCCAGGTTCTCCACATCTTTCTAAACAAGTCTCTCCTATTTCAAACTTGTAAGTAAATAGCCAGGCAAGGCGTGTTAGTTTTCCTTTGTTTTCTCAACTTGTAAATGTACCTTTTACTAGAGTGTTTATCTTTGTTTGCTGTACTTTGAACCTAAAACTAAAGGGGAGTCCTCTGAGCTCTTTAAGTTTAATTACCCTGTAAGGTTATTTCCATACTGATTTTACAAAAATAATTTTTACCTTTTTCTTTAATTAAAAACCTTCTTTTTAAAAACCTAATTATTTTTTTCCTTGTTTTAAATCCAAGGGGGTTGGATCTGTATTCACCAGGAGTTGGTGGTAGAAAGAAGGGGGGATGGTTAATTTCTCCTTCTTTTAAAATCCCAGGGGGGTTGGAACTGTATTCACCAAAAGTTGGTGGGAGAAAGGAGGGGAATGGTTACTTTCTCCTTGTTTTAAGATCCAAGGGGTTTGGATCTGTATTCACCAGGGAATTGGTGAAGGTCTCTCAAGGCTACCCAGGGAAGGAAATTAGCCTTGGAATGGTGGCAGCAAACCAGAGCTAAGCTGGTAGTTAAGCTTAAAAGTTTTCATGCAGGCCCCTAAAGTTCAAAGTGGGAATACAGCCTTAACAACCTGTCAGAGACTCAAACACCCCGAGGAATCAGGGGGAATTCAGGGCACCTGGAACCAGCAGCATTTCCACTCAGCACCTGCCCACCACTGAGGGATGAATTCACCACCTGAACCCCAGAATGGAGTCTTCTTGTCCTTTCTAGTAACCTCCAGTGCCAACCCGCCTCCATGTAGGGTGAGCTCCTGCTACCTCCCCCTCAGTGCCCTTGACAGATGTTCCACCTCCAAACCACGGCTCAAGTTATCAGAACCCTCTTCTATACCCCCACCCAGGTTGGGCAGGGAGGCGGCTCTAGCATGGGGGGCAGGAGGGATTCTGCCAAGAGTGAAGTAGGTTGCAGGGAGGTTGAGATCTTGCTCCAAGTCATCCCAGAC
>NW_027057415.1:0-3911 GCF_011386835.1 Chrysemys picta bellii
ACAGGGAAGAGTTAAGATTGTGTTAACTGTGTATTTTCAGTTCTTAACCTATTTGTACTACTTTTTAAATGTAACTTTAACATTGAATTTCCTGCATTTGTGGTGCTTAGTTTTGGGAAAATTTAAAGCATTCCTGTAATGTGTTTTAGTGCTATGGACTCTCTACCTTAACTCCCTCTAAACTTAATTTTTTTGTATGATAAAATTTTCAAAGGCTCCCAAATTGCTTAGGAGCTTAAGTCTCTGGAAACAAACGGGACATGATCTCCTGAGTTGTTTAGGTGATTTTGAACATTTTACCCTCAGTTCTTAATTTCTAATCTATCTCTAATCAGGTGTGTGGTACATAAAACAAGAAGAATTCCTAGAGTAAATTCCAGGTAAGATGGTTGTATAAATTAAGGCAACTTTCTGAGCCAGGGCTGATAAATCATCAGTGAAAGCACACTTGTCCTTAACACTCCATTTTGATTTATGAAAGTCTCCATACAAATGCTGTCATTGGCACTCCAGTATTGTTCTGTGTACAGTAATCTGACTATTACAACCAGGGCCGGCTTTAGCAAGAGCGGGGCCTGATTCCGGGGGGCGGGGCTTGCTGCAAGCCCCACCCCCAGGACCCGAGCCGCGCCGCGGGGGGGGGGCCGGGGGGGGGGACCCGAGCCGCGCCGCGGGGGGGGACGGGGGGGCCCGAGCCGCGGGGACCGGGCCGGAGCCGGGCGACGGGGGCCGTGCTGGGGCCTGCGGGAACGGGCCGCGCCTCCCCAGAGCCCTTCTCCCGCCCCCACCCCAGCTTACCTCGTGCTGCCGGCCGGCCCGCCCCTGCTGCTTAGTCTCAGACTTCCCGCGAATCTCTGATTCACGGGAAGCAGGGGAGGGGGCGGGGCGTGCAGGGCAGGGGAGGAGGGGGAAGTGGGCGGGGTGAACAGCTGCAGCGCGGGGCCCTCTTGGCGCGGGGCCCAATTCAGCCGAATCGGCTGAATCGGTCTAAAGCCGGCCCTGATTACAACAGTGATATTAAACAATTGTATATTCTGTTGCAGAGAATGCATTGGCTGGATTTTTCCTTTTTGTGCAAGGCTCGCAGTACAATTCATGCTAATTAGTCTAGTTTGCTGTCTTTCTATGTTTGTCTCCTGAAGTGTCTGGAAATGGAAAGAAAATCAATGTGACTTGATAGTAATACGCTAAAAACATGTTTTAAAGGTGCTGGTATCACTATGCTGTATGCCAGTGTAGCTGATGGAAGGGTCTAGTTGATAAGTGCGGTTCAGCTCATCCTTCAGGTCTTGAAATAGTCTTCTCATTTTTACCTAGTAATGAAAGAAAAAGCACAAAACTGAGATTTGTTTGGCTGCTGCTCCTTTGTAGGATTATTACCAAGGATGAATGTTTTGAGTTAGATTCTAGTACTTTGGATTTTTAAAGTTCAGTAGGATTTTATTGAAATCATTGAAAGCAGTGGGGGTTATCTTGAGACTGAACTTGAAAGACAGAGAATTAATCTGGCTCTTGCACCCCAGAGGAACACAGGTGACTGAGTCCCAGGACACCTTTCTGACCTGTAAAACGAAGATATCCCTTTGGGAATAGAAAGAACAGAGAGACTCTCCATCTTGATCCTGCACCTTAAGGAGACAATTAAACCAAGTGATCGGATCTCTGTGATGGGTCCTGGCCAGGCCAGGCCGTAAAAAGCTGGAAAGGAGACTCGGGGTAAGAGAAACTATCTTGCTAGATCAAGTTTTTGACTTTTAAATGTGTGTTTTCACTTTTATTTGCTTGTAACCATTTCTATCTTTATCTCTTTTACTTGATATACTTAATCCATACTCTTCTGTTAATAAACTTTTCACTTTTACTATAAACCAATTCAGCGCTGTGTTTGAAGGGAAGGGAGTATTTACCTCAGTTAAATTAATAAGCTGTGACGTACTGACTCTTTAACAGAGCAGCAAACAATCTCTTCTGTGAATGAAGACTGAAGAATGTAGGGACTGTGCATTGCAGAGAAACATCTTTGAGGAACTTGGGGGGCTGGAGTTCACTGATGGTTATCTGCTAGGCAAAGTCTGGGCTGGACGAACCTTGAGGAGTTTGCTACTGAGGAAGACAGGCTGGTGTGGCAGGGAGCTGACACACACTCTAATTGCCAGCTAAACTCATTCTTGCTCAGGCAGAGAGGTAACACAGTGACTCACAGTTCTGCGTATCCCCAGCAGTGTGTTACAGAGGGTAAGAGCTTAATCCAGGATTGCAAGTTAAACAAGGTGCTGAGTGTGGTGAGACAGGAGGTTAGTGGGTCAGATGCAGACTTCATCTGTAAAAGTTCTGATTTCCTCTTCTCCACCCATCCCCTTTATAAGCCCCTTGATAACACAGAACATCTTCATTTCCCCCCCTCTTTCCACTGGAAAGTTTGTGTGTCAACAGGGGCCTACTATGCAGAGAGGAGCAGGCCACAAATAAACACAAGGTCCTGAGCCTTGTTTGTAGAACAGTGGTTCTGGACAATACAACAAATATAAATCTATACAAAAATCTGGAATGCACAATACTGGTAACTGATTTTGTTTCCCTCTGCAGGATTTCTAAGTGTACCAACACAATCACTGATGTGCCAGCAAACTTTATAATGTAGAGGGTGTGATGCCTCCCTGTCACATCCCCCTATAGATACATATTTGGGATTAGGTTGTTGGACACTCTCATGTTCCTCCATTAGTGCCATTCCTGGCTAGAACAGTTATTTTCAGATGTAGACCCAAATTAGGACTTCCTCAGGATTCAAGGAGAACTGGATTTGGTGTTTCTATTTGGGCCTGGAGCATCCCTCGTGTAAAAGAAGAGACAGGACTCAGCTGTAATGAAGCTATGGGGAGTTCTTTACTACCTCAATGAAGATTATTGTTTACATCAGACAGAAAGCTGTATTTCTCCCCAACCCTGCTAGCCTAATACAGCTTACGCTGTCTGTCACAGTTCCCAGGCAAACTGCATCCCTGACCTCTGGTCTTGTCGAGTGCATCCCCTTCGTGTTTTTAGGCCTCCAGCTGTCACCTGGCTTTGAGTGGAGTCATGCAATTCTCCCACTCCGAGACTGGGCCTTGGCTGCAGTCCCCAGGCATTAACCAGACCTCAACAGGTCTGACTTAGGCTCAGACTCTGAAGTTTTGTTCTCTCCACGAGCAATGACAGCAGTGACTGGGAGTGAACAGCCTCCTTGGAGCAAAGTATTATTTATTTTGAACAAAAACATTTCAGAGAAAATGGATCTTAAAACAACAAATATACTGAAAGCATTTCTGGCTTTTCCCTAAGTCTTACCATTCCCTGGATCTGGGAAGGAAACCTTCTTTAGGCTCCCTCTACAGCATCTTTCTCTCTCTACCTGTCTTCCTAAACAGCTGCTGACACTCCTTTCTTCCCTTGAGAAGTACTTTTAAACTCTTTAGTGTTTATTTCATTTCAAGGCTCCTAGCGTTGGCAAAAAAAGGCTTGCAACTTGATGGAGACAGCATCCTTGGAGATGATAGTTTGTCGCAGAGTTTAAAATGTGTGCTGGTGGTGTGTTCTTATTTAGATATATTGTGTTGCTTTCTTGTTTGCTTTTCCCACTACCCCCTATTAAGTTAGATCCATACAGGTAATTCTAATAACCCAACATAGTTATACAATAATTTTACCTGATTGACTAGGTCATTTACAATATTCAAACCATTATTCCATATCAATATTCATAAATTAATATATATCAGTTCCTTGTCTGTCACACTGCCTTGTTTCATCAGATAGTGCCTCTGCAAGTGCTGGCAAATAGACCAAGCAGCTATGACAGGGACTGCTGGGTTGACTACAGAGCAAATCTTTCTCCTAAACCTATAAGAAGTTACAAAGACCAACAACGTGAT
>NW_027057416.1:0-3908 GCF_011386835.1 Chrysemys picta bellii
GGTTGAGGCACACTGCAGAGGACTCCCAGGGCAGTCAGTAACAGCATTGTTGGTTTTATTATAGAGAAATGGTAAACTCCTGCCAGAGTGACTGTCCTGTTGCCTTGGGATAAAAAGGGGAATTCGATGTTGTTTTAGCAATAGAACAGAAAATCTCTGGACAGAGGGTAACTGGGTCCAGGTAAGAACATACAGATGTTGTGCTGATCTGATTTTTCAAAACAACAACAGTCTCTCGGGGTAGTGAAAGTAGGTGTAGAGAGAGCTGTAATATAAACTAACCTTTATTTTAGTCTGCATGGAGATTGAGGAGGAAGTAGAATATAAATTGTCCTGATTTAATATTTACATGTGTACAACTACTATCAATATGCTATGATTCATACTGTGACGAACTGGGACTGTTCTTACTGTGGTGTGTGAATGCTGACAGGGGAGCGTGGCAAGGATAGTCTGCATTGGGGGATGGGAGTCTGCCCGAAGGCGAATACCTGAGCGTGTAACATGAGAACCCAGGAAGGGGTTGGAGGCCAGGTGACACCTTGGCCCGGGAAACTGAACAAAGGCTGTGGGAGGGGTCGCTGAAGGCAGAGTGTTGGAAGCGGGCTGGAGAGATGGCTGGGAGGCAGAGATGGCTCTGACCCCCCAAAGGGGGGGGGGCTGGGATGCCCTGGGACCCCAAGCTGGACCTAACTGAGGGGGGCCCTGTTGTCTGTGCCTGCAAGACCTGTCTTGGACTGTATTCCTGTCATCCAAATAAACCTTCTGCTTTACTGGCTGGCTGAGAGTCATGGTGAATCGCAGGAAGCCGGGGGTGCAGGGCCCTGAGTTCCCCAATACTCCGTGACACATACTCAAATGTTTTTTCAAAATGCATCACAAACCTCACCGGACTTTGTCCCCTCTGTTCTGAAGATTAGACAGCATAACCTTTCTGTAAAGCTGTCCTTGGAACTCCAGGACCTTGATTTCAATGACTGATGTAAGACTAATTATAGTGAACTTCGTACTTCTGGGTTTCATTTTTTTGCTTTTTTTTTATTGCACACTTTTTGTCAATGTAACAAGAACCTCTTATTGAGATAAATATTTAATTATGTATGTGAAAGCTTCTTTGCTCTAAGAATTTATTAGCAAGATATGATATATACTGAAATCTGAGTATGTGTGTGGGTATTGCAGTTTATTTTCATCCTTGAACTTGCAGCAAATTCTGTGGACTATCATAATAGGCTCGGAATAACTTTTTTTAAATTGTAGATTTAAGTTAGAAAGCAAATGGTTCTTCTGGCTTATGCAAATCACTTATTTTCTTGTGTAGTACAGATCAGGGAAAACCATTCTGACCAAACCAGAACTATAAAGTTGAGGAAGTAGTATAAAAATCAATAATGCATACTTGGTCTTATGATGCAATTTGACTTAAAATGATGTTAATTGTGCTTTATCCATAGTTGCCAGAATAGATTGAGTAAAAGTAGCAATTATCATTACCTGACCTGTGAACCAAAGAAATCTATTTTTGAATAAGTCAGAAATAATAATCTTAGAGGCAGCAGCAGCACCCACAAAAATGCTAAACTGAAATCTATATTTTTATAACAATCTTAAAGAAATACCAATGGACTGGTGAGAGAGACTTTTTTTTTTAACAAGAACCCAAATGAAGTTTCAAGAGGAGAGGGAATTGCTGGAGATGAACATCATCTTTTTTTGGTCTGTTTCTCACTTCAATTTAAAAAAAAAATGAAAATGAGATTAAACTGGATCTCACATAGATACCCGGCAAAGGTCTGAAGCCTCCATTTAGGTGTAATAAAAAAATAGACCCATGCTTTAGATGGGTCTTATTCAGTAAGGAGAGAGGTGTGAAATAATTCTGTTCTTGTCTTCTTTTGTTTTCAAATTCCTCTTTCCTTGCTAAAATATTTTTTTTTTCTTTCCTTATAGTTATGCAGCCCTGATAGCTGACTGGCCAGTGGTGGTTCTAGGCATGTGTACTGTGTTAATAGTGGTGTGTGCGTTGGTTGGCATATTAGTTCCAGATCTTCCAGACTTCTCTGATCCTTTGCTAGTAAGTTAGCATCTGTTTCCTGTACTGTCAGATAATTTTCTCTGCTGTACTGTTTCCCCCAACAATAATGGTAAACAGGTAAAAATGTAAGTAGAGTTTAGAGAACTTGTTACATTGCTTTCCAATACAGATGTGCCCAAACCAAAACCCCAAATCTGAGCACATCTGAGCTTTTAGGACATTTGGGTATGAACTTTGCAGTCCAGACCCAGCTATATTTTCACAAGGGCTGAGGAGCTGCTGAATTTTTCAGATTTTGTTGGTAGAAATGACAGTTTTCTGTCAACATAAATCTATTTGGGTTGTTCTGAATATATTTTAAGAGAGAAGTTCTTGTATTAGCAAGGCTAACAGATGTAGTGAGACTTATCTAATAAATCCTATGGAAGAGAATAGTAGATCGTAGAGTTCGTGGTATTTCTTCTAATGCAAATGTCCTAGTAGATCAAGAAACCAAAAGAGTTAAGAGGGATACAAAGAGGTGGTTGCACATCAGTCTGTTTTGCACTAGATTTGAATTCCAGTACCCAGCAGACAGCTATCCAAAGCTTATACATGTTCCACAAACAAATTTCTATGCATTTAATATTGTTGTGAATTTACTCCATGCATTAGAACATAGTCACAGTAGACAGGTTCTCTGTCCTGGAGATCATAAATTCTAAATTAGGTTTCGGAGTGGGGTGCCAGGATCTATTAAAGGAAGAGGAAACCTAAGAACTTTTGAGTAATGGAGTCCTATCCGTAGTGAAGGTCTGAAAGGAATCTTTATCTGATTCTGATAAAGACTGTGGTCAGTTCTTATTTGTTCTGAACCAGCTCAACCATGTATTTAGAACTGTCATGGAAAGAGTTTTACTTGACTACCCTAAAGTACTACAAAGTTACTGTTAAATTGATACTATAATACCATTCCACTGTACAGAAAAAATGAAATTCAGTAAACTAGTATTTCTAGAAACAGCCAACAATAACTTGTCCTAATTGAAACATAACTGAATGTTGGTGCCCAGAGTCCTAGGCTGTCACCCTTAACCCCTGGACGGTTCTTCCTCTCTAAGAAGTCTCTGATTATCCTCTCTAGTTATACCTTTTCCCCCTTGTAACGGTGTGGGACTCACCCCTGCGGCGCTTCTTTCTGGTCATCCAGGGACTTAGCTCATTTCTAGCCAGAGCACCCTCTGATGGTCACCATCCTGCTCGACATTAGCCCCTGTGTCCCTCCCGGACCCTGGTGTCCTCCCCTGTCAGGGTCCTGCCCCCAACAGTAACCCACTATCTAGGGATTCCCACCCAGGGGAATCCCCACCCCCTATCCTCCACCTTGCCTCAGTGGCTACTGCCAGTCACCATCTAGCCCTGTTTCACTAGGGCCGACTGCAGTCTGTAATGGCCACTCATCATTGGCAGGGGACTTTGGACCTGCTGCCTTTCCCTACAACTCAGTACCAATCTGGGACTTGGACAAGGCCCTGCAGCCTGGGGAGTTGCCAGCCTGGAGCTTCCCAGCTCCTCTGGCCTTTCCCTAGCCCTGCTTCACTCCAGTACCCATAGCTTCCCAAACAGCTAGGTCCCTCTCCCTTTAGAGCTAGAGGAAGATTGACTGAGTGTTTGGCTCACAGCCCTTTTATAAGGGCCAGCTGTGGCCTGATGGGGGCGTGGTCCAGCTGTAGCTGCCTCCCCAATCAGCCCAGGCTTGCTGCTTTCCCCAGCCACAGCCCTCTGCAGGGTTGTTCCAACCCCTTCAGGGCTAGAGCGGGCAACCGCCCCGCTACACTCCCCTTTGAATCACCACCCTAAATAATCCTTCTCCATCCTATGTGTTGACATAGTT
>NW_027057417.1:0-3908 GCF_011386835.1 Chrysemys picta bellii
TAAAGGTGCTGGTATCACTATGCTGTATGCCAGTGTAGCTGATGGAAGGGTCTAGTTGATAAGTGCGGTTCAGCTCATCCTTCAGGTCTTGAAATAGTCTTCTCATTTTTACCTAGTAATGAACGAAAAAGCACAAAACTGAGATTTGTTTGGCTGCTGCTCCCTTGTAGGATTATTACCAAGGATGAATGTTTTGAGTTAGATTCTAGTACTTTGGATTTTCAAAGTTCACTAGGCTGCTCTACTCTGACTTCTTTGCAACCCATTCGACACCATTGATTTCAATGGGATTCCAAACTAGAAAAGCACTAGGAACCCTCTGCCACAAAACCTCCATAGGGTTACACGTACTCCAAGAGCAATATGTCAATGACCACACTGTAGAGGTACTCAAGGCTAGCTCAGCCGACCTCTTGTGAGATACCCTGGTGACCTAGTGCTTGGGTAATACAGGACAACTGCATAAAGAAAAGGAGACAAAGTTGTTGCATATGGGGATGAAAGAACCTTTGATGTACAGTGAGGACCTGACCTGTTCCCATTGAAATCAATAGAAGATTTGTCACGGGATTGAGCAATAGTGAAGTAATTAGGTCAACTCACTAATCATAGCAAAACCTATCATAAGAACGGCCATAGTGGATCAAAACCAATGGTCCATCTAGCCCAATATCTGGTCTTCTGACATGGCCAATGCTCCCAGCTTTTGGAAGTTAGTGGCTAGGAACACCCAGAGCTTGGGGTTGCATGCCTGACCATCCTCGGTAATAGCCTATCTTCCATGACCTTATCGAATTCTTTTTTGAACACCTTTATAGTTTTGGACTTCAACATCCCTTGCCAATGAGTTTCACTCCACTGTGTGAAGAAGTATTTCCTTTCATTTGTTTTAAACCAGCTGCCTATTAATTTCATTGGGTGACCCCTGGTTCTTGTGTTAGGTGAAAGAATAAATAACTCTTCCTTATTCACTTTCTCCACATATCATGACTTCTCAACATTTGCCATGACAGCTACAGTCCACCTAGCAACTCAGTTCATTCATGTCCAACAGTATACATATATAGCTCTCAACCGAACTAAACGCATTTACCAAACCTCATCCTATGCTGCTTTTGGAAGTGCCAGTATTCAAAGGGAACACTGGGCTGCCCTGTTGTGTACACCACTGCAGTAGTTAATGCTAGCTATACATCACACTGTTCACAAGAATGTACATTGGAATATAATTCCACATAGTCCTACAATTCCTAGAAGAAGATCAGAGAGGGAACTAGAACATGTGTACTAGACTGGATTTTCTTTGCATTATGAATTACAAATGTACTTATTTTACAAATGAAAACTTGGCAAACTAAGGTAAATGTGCCCTCTCCAGAAGAAAAACATTGGCCCTTGGTGTAGATTACAGCCCTTCTCTATAGATTTGCCCCTGTGACTGGTTTTGCCTGGCTGCTTCATGTTCCTGTTCATAAGGATTTAGGCCAACTTGACCCATGTAATGGCTTTAATTCCCATCACCACTATGAAGGAAAACATGTCCTACCTAGCATCAGCCTTATTAAGCAAGATATACTAAGGCTTTCAATCCTCTGTGGAGAGTTCAGTTGTTCAAAACAATTTTTAGAACTTTCTGGCAATGCTGATGAGTATTTATTTGGTTGTCTTCTATAAAATGTGGATTACAATATAATCTCAACCACAACAGTACTGAAATTGATTTTATAAACCCATGGTAAATTCCTGGATTTGCATCAAAATGGAACTGGTAAGACTGCGGTTCCAAAGATGGTAGGGTTACCATATTTCAGCAAGCAAAAAAGAGGACGGGAGGAGCCCCGCCCCTGCCCCTCCCACTTCCTGCCCCCCCAGAACCCCCAACCCTCCCCCCGTTCCTTGTCCCCTGACTGCCCCCTCCTGGGACCCCTGCCCCTAACTGCCCCCCAGGACTCCACTCCCTATCTAAGCCTCCCTGCCTCTTGTCCCCTGACTGCCCCAACCCTTATCCACACCCCCACCCCCAGACAGACCCCTAGGACTCCCACGCCCCATCCAACCACTCCCCACCCCCTGACAGCCCCCCCCCCAGAACTCCCAACCCATCTAAACCTCTCTGCTCCCTGTCCCCTGACTGCTCCGATCCCTCTCCGCACTCCTGCCCCCTGACAGCCCCCCCCAGAACTCCCAACCCATCTAAACCCCTCTGCTCCCTGTCCCCTGACTGCTCCGATCCCTCTCCCCACTCCTGCCCCCTGACAGCTCCCCCCCAGAACTCCCAGTCCCCCACCCCCCCGCTCCTTGTCCCCTGACTGCCCCCTCCTGGGACCCCTGCTCCTAACTGCCCTCCAGAACCCCACCCCCTACCTAAGACTCCCTGTTCCTTGTCCCCTAACTGCCCCCTCCTAAGACCCCCCCCAACTGCCCCCCAGGACCCTACCTCCTACCTGTACCCTGACTGCCCAAAACTTTCTCCACTCCCCCCAAAAAGCCCCCCCCCGTTTCTTGACTGCCCCCTCCAGAACCTCCCTGCTCCTTCTCCTGCCCCCTGGCCCCCTTACCCTGCTGCTCAGAACAGAGTGTTGGGCTCTGTGCGAGCCGGACACGTGGCTAAGCTCCCCAGCACAACAAAACCCGGTCCCTGGCCCTGCACAGTGCTGCCGGACCGGGCTGCAGGGGAGAGCTGCCCTTGTATCAGCACAAAGTGCTCTCGCTCCCGTTTTGCTACGCTGCATGGCAGAAACCGCTCCCAGTTGCAAAAGGGGAGGGCTGCACTTTGTGCTGATACACTTGCTCAGAATGCAGGGCGGATCCGGCTCCTCTACAGCTGCTCCGGAGTCCAGCCCGGGACTTTCCTGCAGCCCTCCCAGCCGCTCGCTCTGCTCTGCCGGGGGAGGGGGGAAATCCCGGACATTGTGAGTGCTTTACAAATTCCCCCCGGACGCTATTTTTAGCACAAAAAGGAGGACGTGTCCGGGTAAATCCGGACGAATGGTAACCCTAAAAGATGGTATGGTTATATATAAACCTTTTTTCAATGTGTAATGTGCTCAGAAACTGAACAGCACTTTGAAAAGCTAGAGGGTAGCTTTAAAACAATTCAGTCTCCAAAAATATATTTGCATTGTTTTGTCTTCTTTGAATGCCTGACAAATCAGTCTATATTCATAATTCAAGCTTTCAGATGTTTATGTGAATGCTTCTGAGATTGATCTGTGCACTGCAAAATCCGCAGCCCTCAATGTTCTCTCTGTGTCCCATTTTATAAATTAAATAGAAAAATGACAGATTAGTGAGAGTCTGTTTTCAATATTCCATACGGTCTTCTGAGAGTTGAGAGTTCCTTGAAGGGAGCCACTTAGAGTAGGTGTGGAACATGATGTATAGGCTTCTAATAACATTGCTGAAAAGACAAACATTTAATTTACAGACATTTAGGCAATCAATCCAGACCAGATTAACATGTTCTACATTCTGGGTTTCATTGTCCTACATCTTTTAGAGGCAAATGAGGCAGAATTGTTTTTTTCCGTTGATTTGCACTGAAATAAGTATTTCTTTTTATTCTTTCAGCCTTGTGCTAAATAACTCTCAATACACTGTGCTACTACTGATTTTTAAAAGTATGAATGGCCTGGATTTATTATATAATAGGTTATTTCTCAATCAGTAGTTTCAGTCAGCAGCGATCAATTAGGGTCCTCAATTCTTCTGAGATAGTCCAAAAGAAATGTAAGCAAAACACAAGAAGTAATTCTACCACTCTATTCAGCACTGATAAGACCCAACTGGAGTATTGTGGCAAGTTATAGACACCACACTTTGGCAACGAAGTGAACAAATTGGAGAAAGTGCCGAGGAGAGCAACAAAAATGATTCAAGGTCTAAAAACGTGACCTATGAGGAAAAAT
>NW_027057418.1:0-3908 GCF_011386835.1 Chrysemys picta bellii
CACACACACACACACACACACACACAAGGACAGATGCAAATACAGGTACCTTCTCCTCCAATGAGAACTCCCTCTCAAGCTCCCCTGTTTGCCGCCGCTGCTCGCAGCTGTACCGCTGCCTGGCTGGGCGGCCGCTTTTATGGGCCCCTTACTCAGCCAGGTCCCGCCCCCTACTCAGGGCTCGGCGTTGTCCCAGCCTCCAGCCCCTGCCGGCTCCTACAAACAAACAAACACACACAAACAAGGACAGATGCAAATACAGGTACCTTCTCCTCCAATGAGAACTCCCTCTCAAACTCCCCTGTTTGCCACCGCTGCTCGCAGCTGTACCGCTGCCTGGCTGGGCGGAAGCTTTTATGGGCCCCTTAATTAGCCAGGTCCCGCCCCCTATTCAGGGCTCCGCGTCGTCCCAGCCCCCAGCCCCTGCCGGCCCCTACAAACAAACAAACACACACACACAAGGACAGATGCAAATACAGGTACCTTCTCCTCCAATGAGAACTCCCTCTCAAACTCCCCTGTTTGCCACCGCTGCTCGCAGCTGTACCGCTGCCTGGCTGGGCGGAAGCTTTTATGGGCCCCTTAATCAGCCAGGCCCCGCCCCCTACTCAGGGCTCGGCGTCGTCCCAGCCCCCAGCCCCTGCCGGCCCCTACAAACAAACACACACACACACACACACACACACACACACACACACACACACACACACACACACACAAAGGACAGATGCAAATACAGGTACCTTCTCCTCCAATGAGAACTCCCTCTCAAACTCCCCTGTTTGCCGCAGCTGCTCGCAGCTGTACCGCTCCCTGGCTGGGCGGCCGCTTTTATGGGCCCCTTAATCAGCCAGGCCCCGCCCCCTACTCAGGGCTCGGCGTCGTCCCAGCCCCCAGCCCCTGCCGGCCCCTACAAACAAACAAACACACACACACACACACACACACACACAAGGACAGATGCAAATGCAGGTACCTTCTCCTCCAATGAGAACTCCCTCTCAAACTCCCCTGTTTGCCACCGCTGCTCGCAGCTGTACCGCTGCCTGGCTGGGCGGAAGCTTTTATGTGCCCCTTAATCAGCCAGGCCCCGCCCCCTACTCAGGGCTCGGCGTCGTCCCAGCCCCTAGCCCCTGCCGGCCCCTACAAACAAACACACACACACACACACACACACACACACAAGGACAGATGCAAATACAGGTACCTTCTCCTCCAATGAGAACTCCCTCTCAAACTCCCCTGTTTGCCGCCTTTACTCGCAGCTATACCGCTGCCTTGCTGGGCAACCGCTTTCATGGGCCCCTTAATCAGCCAGGCCCCGCCCCCTACTCAGGGCTCGGCGTCGTCCCAGCCCCCAGCCCCTGCCGGCCCCTACAAACAAACACACACACACACACACACACACACAAGGACAGATGCAAATACAGGTACCTTCTCCTCCAATGAGAACTCCCTCTCAAGCTCCCCTGTTTGCCGCTGCTGCTCGCAGCTGTACCGCTGCCTGGCTGGGCGACCGCTTTTATGGGCCCCTTAATCAGCCAGGTCCCGTCCCCTACTCAGGGCTCGGCGTCGTCCCAGCCCCCAGCCCCTGCCGGCCCCTACAAACAAACACACACACACACACACACACACACACGGACAGATGCAAATACAGCTACCTTCTCCTCCAATGAGAACTCCCTCTCAAACTCCCCTGTTTGCCGCCGCTACTCGCAGCTATACCGCTGCCTGGCTGGGCAACCGCTTTTATGGGCCCCTTAATCAGCCAGGCCCCGCCCCCTACTCAGGGCTCGGCCTCGTCCCAGCCCCCAGCCCCTCCCGGCCCCTACAAACAAACAAACACACACACACACACACACAAGGACAGATGCAAATACAGGTACCTTCTCCTCCAATGAGAACTCCCTCTCAAGCTCCCCTGTTTGCCGCTGCTGCTCGCAGCTGTACCGCTGCCTGGCTGGGCGACCGCTTTTATGGGCCCCTTAATCAGCCAGGTCCCGCCCCCTACTCAGGGCTCGGCGTCGTCCCAGCCCCCAGCCCCTGCCGGCCCCTACAAACAAACAAACACACACAAACAAGGACAGATGCAAATACAGGTACCTTCTCCTCCAATGAGAACTCCCTCTCAAACTCCCCTGTTTGCCACCGCTGCTCGCAGCTGTACCGCTGCCTGGCTGGGCGGAAGCTTTTATGGGCCCCTTAATCAGCCAGGCCCCGCCCCCTATTCAGGGCTCGGCGTCGTCCCAGCCCCCAGCCCCTGCCGGCCCCTACAAACAAACAAACACACACACACAAGGACAGATGCAAATACAAGTACCTTCTTCTCCAATGAGAACTCCCTCTCAAACTCCCCTGTTTGCCACCGCTGCTCGCAGCTGTACCGCTGCCTGGCTGGGCGGAAGCTTTTATGGGCCCCTTAATCAGCCAGGCCACGCCCCCTATTCAGGGCTCGGCGTCGTCCCAGCCCCCAGCCCCTGCCGGCCCCTACAAACAAACACACACACACACACACACACACACAAGGACAGATGCAAATACAGGTACCTTCTCCTCCAATGAGAACTCCCTCTCAAACTCCCCTGTTTGCCTCCGCTGCTCGCAGCTGTACCGCTCGCTGGCTGGGCGGCCGCTTTTCTGGGCCCCTTAATCAGCCAGGCCCCGCCCCCTACTCAGGGCTCGGCGTCGTCCCAGCCCCCAGCCCCTGCCGGCCCCTACAAACAAACACACACACACACACACACACACAAGGACAGATGCAAATACAGGTACCTTCTCCTCCAATGAGAACTCCCTCTCAAACTCCCCTGTTTGCCGCCGCTGCTCGCATCTGTACCGCTGCCTGGCTGGGCGGCCGCTTTTATGGGCCCCTTAATCAGCCAGGCCCCGCCCCCTACTCAGGGCTCGGCGTCGTCCCAGCCCCCAGCCCCTGCCGGCCCCTACAAACAAACACACAAAAGGACAGATGCAAATACAGGTACCTTCTCCTCCAATGAGAACTCCCTCTCAAACTCCCCTGTTTGCCGCAGCTGTTCGCAGCTGTACCGCTGCCTGGCTGGGCGGCCGCTTTTATGGGCCCCTTAATCAGCCAGGCCCCGCCCCCTACTCAGGGCTCGGCGTCGTCCCAGCCCCCAGCCCCTGCCGGCCCCTACAAACAAACACACAAACACAAGGACAGATGCAAATACACGTACCTTCTCCTCCAATGAGAACTCCCTCTCAAACTCCCCTGTTTGCCGCCGCTGCTCGCAGCTGTACCGCTGGCTGGCTGGGCGGCCGCTTTTCTGGGCCCCTTAATCAGCCAGGCCCCGCCCCCTACTCAGGGCTCGGCGTCGTCCCACCCCCAGCCCCTGCCGGCCCCTACAAACAAACACACACACACACACACACACACACACACACACACACAAGGACAGATGCAAATACAGGTACCTTCTCCTCCAATGAGAACTGACCCTCAAACTCCCCTGTTTGCCGCCGCTGCTCGCAGCTGTACCGCTGCCTGGCTGGGCAACCACTTTTCTGGGCGCCTTAATCAGCCAGGCCCCGCCCCCTACTCAGGGCTCGGCGTCGTCCCAGCCCCCAGCCCCTGCCGGCCCCTACAAACAAACACACACACACACACACACAAGGACAGATGCAAATACAGGTACCTTCTCCTCCAATGAGAACTCCCTCTCAAACTCCCCTGTTTGCCGCCGCTGCTCGCAGCTGTACCGCTGCCTGGCTGGGCGGCCGCTTTTCTGGGCCCCTTAATCAGCCAGGCCCCGCCCCCTACTCAGGGCTCGGCGTCGTCCCAGCCCCCAGCCCCTGCCGGCCCCTACAAACAAACACACAAACACACACACACACACACACACAAGGACAGATGCAAATACACGTACCTTCTCCTCCAATGAGAACTCCCT
>NW_027057419.1:0-3907 GCF_011386835.1 Chrysemys picta bellii
CTAACAGATTTATTTGGGCATAAGCTTTCGTGAGTAAAAACCTCACTTCTTCGGATGCATAGAGTGAAAGCTACAGATGCAGGCATTATATACAGAAACATGGAGAGCAGGGAGTTACTTCACAAATGGCGAACCAGTGTTGACAAGGCCAATTCAATCAGGGTGGATGTAGTCCACTCCCAATAATAGGATAATAATAGGATAATAATAGGTGCCACCAGACTCTTTGTTGTTTTTGTAGATACAGACTAACACGGCTACCCCCTGATACTTGACAACATGCAAGGCACTAAATTTAGCCGTATGGAGTGGAAATCCATCAACCTCAACAAAAAACTTGCACAGATACAGACAGACATCATCTTCCTCTCCAAATGCAAACAGATGGACATCATACCAAAAGGACTGAAGGTAAAAAATCCATTGCAATCAACATACTACACTGAGTATGGTGAGAGACTGTGCCACACACTCTCAAAGAAACTGAGGAACCACCTGATCAGCATCCTGTACAGCAGACAGGAGAAGATCAAGAATGAGCTCTCAGAACTGGAGACTCTCATACAATACCAGCCTTCTACACAAACTTCAACGTGGCTGGACTTTACAAAAATGAGACAAGCCATTTACAATGCACATTTCACTTCTCTACAGAGGAAAAAGGACTGTAAGCTATCTAAACTAATACCTGCCACTGGGGGCTATAACAATGGTACCCTCAACTCATCTAACAACATTGTCAATCTTTCCAACCACACACTTAGCCCAGCAGAAGAGTCTGTCCTATCTCGGGGACTCTCTTTCTGTCCCACCATCCCCACGAACATGATACAGTTCTGCGGTGATTTGGAAGCCTACTTTCGTCGTCTCCGACTCAAGGAATATTTTCAACGCACCATTGAACAGTGCACTGACCCACAGGAACCTTCCTACCAACACTACAAGAAGAGGAACTCTGCGTGGACTCCTCCTGATGGTCGAAATGACAGACTGGACCTCTACATAGAGTGTTTCCGCAGACGTGCACAGGCTGAAATTGTGGACAAACAACATCACTTGTCCCATAACCTCAGCCGCACAGAACGCAATGCCATCCACAGCCTCAGAAACAACTCTGACATTATCATCAAAGGGGCTGACAAAGGAGGTGCTGTAGTCATAATGAACAGGTCAGATTATGAACAGGAGGCTGCCAGGCAACTCTCCAAGACCACATTCTACAGGCCACTATCCTCTGATCCTACTGAGGAATACCAAAAGAAACTACACCATCTGCTCAAGAAACTCCCAGCTACAGTACGGGAACAAATCTACATGGACACACCCCCAGAACCCCGACCAGGGGTATTCTATCTGCTACCCAAGATCCATAAACCCGGAAACCCTGGACGCCCCATCATCTCAGGCATTGGTACTCTGACAGCAGGATTATCTGGCTATTTGGACACTCTCCTCAGACCCTATGCTACCAGCACTCCCAGCTATCTTCGAGACACCACCGACTTCCTGAGGAAACTACAGTGCATTGACGTTCTTCCTGAAAACACCATCCTGGCCACCATGGATGTAGAAGCACTTTATACCAATATTCCACATGAGGATGGACTACAAGCTGTCAGGAACAGTATCCCTGATGAGGCCACAGCAAGCCTGGTGGCTGAGCTTTGTGACTTTGTCCTCACCCACAACCACTTCAGATTTGGGGACAATTTATACCTTCAAGTCAGTGGCACTGCTATGGGTACCCGCATGGCCCCACAGTATGCCAACATTTTTATGGCTGACTTAGAACAACGCTTCCTCAGCTCTCGTCCCCTAGTGCCCCTCCTCTACTTGCGCTACATTGATGACATCTTCATCATATGGACCCACGGAAAGGAGGCCCTTGAAGAATTCCACCTGGACTTCAACAATTTCCACCCCACCATCAACCTCAGCCTGGACCAGTCCACACAAGAGATCCACTTCCTGGACACTACAGTACAAATAAGTGATGGTCACATAAACACCACCCTATACCGGAAACCTACTGACCGCTATACGTACCTACATGCCTCCAGCTTCCATCCAAGACACATCATACGATCCATTGTCTACAGCCAAGCCCTAAGATACAACCGAATTTGCTCCAACCCCTCAGACAGAGACAAACACCTACAAGATCTTTATCAAGCATTCGTAAAACTACAATACCCACCTGGGGAAGTGAGGAAACAGATTGACAGAGCAAGACGGGTACCCAGAAATCACCTACTACAGGACAGGCCCAACAAGGACAATAACAGAACACCACTGGCCATCACATACAGCCCCCAGCTAAAACCTCTCCAGCGCATTATCCACGACCTACAACCTATCCTGGAAAATGATCCCTCACTCTCACAGACCTTGGGAGGCAGGCCAGTCCTAGCTTACAGACAACCCCCCAACCTGAAGCAAATACTCACCAGCAACTACACACCACACCACAGAAACACCAACCCAGGAACCTATCCCTGTAGCAAACCTCGTTGCCTACTCTGTCCCCATATCTACTCTGGCAACAGCATCAGAGGACCCAACCACATCAGCCACACCATCAGGGGCTCATTCACCTGCACATCCACTAATGTCATATATGCCATCATGTGCCAGCAATGCCCCTCTGCCATGTACATTGGCCAAACCGGACAGTCCCTCCGCAAAAGAATAAATGGACACAAATCGGACATCAGGAATGGTAACATACACAAGCCAGTAAGTGAACACTTCAATCTCCCTGGTCATTCTATCACAGATTTAAAAGTCACTGTCATTGAACAAAAAAACTTCAGAAACAGACTTCAAAGAGAAACAGCAGAACTAAAATTCATTTGCAAATTCAACACCATTAATCTGGGCTTGAATAGGGATTGGGAGTGGCTGGCTCACTACAGAAGCAGCTTTTCCTCTCCTGGAATTGACACCTCCTCATCTATTATTGGGAGTGGACTACATCCACCCTGATTGAATTGGCCTTGTCAACACTGGTTCGCCATTTGTGAAGTAACTCCCTGCTCTCCATGTGTCTGTATATAATGCCTGCATCTGTAGCTTTCACTCTATGCATCCGAAGAAGTGAGGTTTTTACTCACGAAAGCTTATGCCCAAATAAATCTGTTAGTCTTTAAGGTGCCACCAGACTCTTTGTTGCTTTTGTAGATACAGACTAACACGGCTACCCCCTGATACTTGGCAGAAGAAGCTGGCTGTTATTCTTTATGTAGATCAGCCCACATTTAACTTTTGACATTCTTCTAACTTAGTTATTTTGTGATGTGATATACACGTGCACCCTCTCATAAATTAGCACTTATTAGGGGACTGGTAACTTCCGGTTCTCTGTGTTCACCTCAGTGGCTCACTACAGTTCTCAGTCTAGTCCCCTTACTTCAGGGACATACTGTGGTCTGATTTAGCCACTCTCATCATCGGCTAAAGGAGGGGGGTAAATCTCTTAGTCTCTAGTGGCCTCTTTGGGCATGAAGGCAACAAGCTAGACCCTGCAGGTTGGTCTTTCTACCCCTAGCGGGGGAGAATTGCAGAGGGATTACCTCTCCCTGCCCTTTGCCGCTGTACCAGCAGGGTTCTCCCCTGGTTCCCAATGGTGTCCGTACTTGTTCAGTTCTCCCACAGCGCGTCCTCCTCACACAGCTCCTGACGTGTGCAACTGACTGACTGGGAGGCTTTTTTTTTTAATTGGTTCCAGCCAGCCCTTGATTGGCTTGAGCTGTCTCAATCAACCTACCTTCCTTAACTAATTTCTAGAAGGTTTTTAATTGACCTCAGGTGTCTTACTTAGCCTGAAGTAACGGCCATTTGGTTGCCATGGCAACAGGGATCTGTTCAGCCTGGGGCTAACATATCTGTTTTTTATCTCCAGGCCAAA
>NW_027057420.1:0-3907 GCF_011386835.1 Chrysemys picta bellii
TTGATCCCGGAAGTAACACCCCCATGAGGTGGGACTTCCAGTGACAGAAGGGAGGGACTAAGGGTCAAAGGGTGGGGCTAAGGGGTCAAGAGGCGGGGGTTAGGGTTTGATTGATGGTAGGACCCTTATAGTACTGCCGGGTGTCCGAGTCAAGAATGGTGGAGTAGATCCAGGGACGGAGGTTGGTTAAAGGAACCATAGAATCATAGAATCATAGAATATCAGGGTTGGAAGGGACCTCAAGAGGTCATCTAGTCCAACCCCCTGCTCAAAGCAGGACCAATTCCCAACTAAATCATCCCAGCCAGGGTTTTGTCAAACCGGGCCTTAAAAACCTCCAAGGAAGGAGACTCCACCACCTCCCTAGGTAACGCATTCCAGTGCTTCACCACTCTCTTAGTGAAATAGTATTTCCTAATATCCAACCTGGACCTCCCACACTGCAACTTGAGACCATTGCTCCTTGTTCTGTCATCTGCCACCACTGAGAAGAGCCGAGCTCCATCCTCTTTGGAACCCCCCTTCAGGTAGTTGAAGGCTGCTATCAAATCCCCCCCTCAATCTTCTCTTCTGGAGACTAAACAATCCCAGTTCCCTCAGCCTCTCCTCATAAGTCATGTGCTCCAGACCCCTAATCATTTTTGTTGCCCTCCGTTGGACTCTTTCCAATTTTTCCACATCCTTCTTGTAGTGTGGGGCCCAAAACTGGACACAGTATTCCAGATGAAGCCTCACCAATGTCGAATAAATGGAAACGATCACGTTCCTCAATCTGCTGGCAATGCCTCTACTTATACAGCCCAAAATGCCATTAATCTTCTTGGCAACAAGAGCACACTGTTGACTCATATCCAGCTTCTCGTCCACTGTGACCCCTAGGTCCTTTTCTGCAGAACAGCTACCTAGCCCTTCGGTCCCTAGTCTGTAGCAGTGCATGGGATTCTTCTGTCCTAAGTGCAGGACTCTGCACTTGTCCTTGTTGAACCTCATCAGGTTTTTTTCTGCCCAATCCTCTAATTTGTCTAGGTCCCTCTGTATCCGATCCCTACCCTCTAGTGTATCTACCACGCCTCCTAGTTTAGTGTCATCTGCAAACTTGCTGAGAGTGCAGTCCACACCATCCTCCAGATCATTAATAAAGATATTAAACAAAACCGGCCCCAGGACCGACCCTTGGGGCACTCCGCTTGAAACCGGCTGCCAACTAGACATGGAGCCATTGATCACTACCCGTTGAGCCCGACGATCTAGCCAGCTTTCTATCCACCTTACAGTCCATTCATCCAGCCCATACTTCTTTAACTTGGTGGCAAGAATACTGTGGGAGACCATATCAAAAGCTTTGCTAAAGTCAAGGAATAACACATCCACTGCTTTTCCCTCATCCACAGAGCCAGTTATCTTATCATAGAAGGCAATTAGGTTAGTCAGGCACGACTTCCCCTTCGTGAATTCATGCTGACTCTTCCTGATCACTTTCCTCTCCTCTAAATGTTTCATAATTGATTCCTTGAGGACCTGCTCCATGATTTCTCCATTGCACAACTCCAGTAGGGGCAGAACCGGGCCAGGCTCATGGAGTGAGGCCATTGTTCACACCTGGAGTGATCTGGCCACTTACTTGCAGAGAGCCTGCTTTTATGCAAAAAGTTGCACAACCTGATGTCACATGCTGCATCTGATAATTAGGTCCAGTGGTAGGAGCCTAGGTCGCAGCGAGGTACAGGATGGCACCTAGGCTAAGACTGGTTTCAGAGTAGCAGCCGTGTTAGTCTGTATCCGCAAAAAGAAGAACAGGAGTACTTGTGGCACATTAGAGACTAACAAATTTATTAGAGCATAAGCTTTCATGGACTACAGCCCACTTCTTCGGATGCATATAGAATGGAACATATATTGAGGATATATATATACACACATACAGAGAGCATAAACAGGTGGGAGTTGTCTTACCAACTCTGAGAGGCCAATTAATTAAGAGAAAAAAAACTTTTGAAGTGATAATCAAGCTAGCCCAGTACAGACAGTTTGATAAGAAGTGTGAGAGTGAGGCTAAGACTGGTGCTAGAATCAAGATCCAGGGACACACCAGGATCAAAACCGAGATCAGAGTCCATCAACAAAGCAGAAGCAGAACCAGAGCCAGTGTCCAAGTCCAGGCCATTACACCCGGCTGTGAATCTCACAATTGTTGGCTCCCAGGAAATCTGCAAAGGTTTTCCTCAAACTTCATCTGCGAGGATTTCCAATCTAACACTCATTTGGGCAAGGGACAAATGGAAGACAGATTTCAAAACACACTATGGACATTTTAACTGTCTGATATGCTATTGGAGCTAACTAATGGTCCCCTGACCTTGCAACCCTTCATCAGTGATGTATCTGGGAACAGTGTCATCTATTCAGGTGACATACTCCTCTTTTCGGAGAACCCAGAGCAGCACACACACCTCATCCGGACCTGGAGAGGTTTCGGCAGCGTGGTCTCAACACAGAATTGGTAAAGCGTATCTCCAGCGAACTCTCCACAGAGTTTAGGGGGTACATCTTCTCCCCAGAAGATGTTACGATTGATGCAAATAAGGTGGAAGCCATTCATAAATGGGACAAAGTTTGAAGTCCTCAAGAAGAGCTGCGCTTCCTAGACTTCACCAACTTTACTGCTGCATTGGCCCAGGGTTCTCAGAGCCAGTAAACCCCACGAGAGCTCTCCTCCACATAATGGCCACATTCGTTTGGTCATCCAAGTTCCAACAAACCCGCAAACAGCTCAGAATTGCCTTCACCACTGCATCTATTTTGACGCACAGCATTCTTCATGGAAGTAGATGCATCTACTATGACCACCAGGGCCTGCTTTGTTTGGTGCTGCCAGATGTGGACTGAAATTCAGACTTAGCTTGACACACGTGACTTCTGCGCTTTCACCAAGGCACCACGCACCTAACTTCTTGGCATCTCAGGCCTCTGAAGACCCTGCTCCATCCATGGCAGCCATTGCCAGGAATTTCACTCATTCAAATGGCCACATGATGGAACTGACTCTCATAGATCACATGACCAAGATGACAGGTTTCAGAGTAGCAGCCGTGTTAGTCTGTATCCGCAAAAAAAACAGGAGGACTTGTGGCACCTTAGAGACTAACAAATTTATTAGAGCATAAGCTTTCGTGGACTACGCGAGCTTCATCCCTCTGTGCACAAGTACCTTCGGCTAAGAGGAAAGATCAGCTCCAAATTTCCAAAGGCCAATGACACCTTTGTTTTGCTAACTATAGATTTCCCACTGATTTCATGCCACACTACTAATGGCCTCTCCAAACTTCCCAGCTATCGACCTGGGTCAATGAATCCACCACATTCAAGAAGAACGAAGGGAGCCCCTCAAGGACACTAGGAAGGAGTCAGATAGAAGAGGGAAGCCATTTGCTGAAGGGAGGTAGCAAGTCCCTGGCACTGACCGAATCCCTAAGCCCCGTCTGTTGCAGCAGTTCCTGACCCATCCCCCTTGGATGACCTTCTGATCCCATCCTCCTCCCCTGGCTCTAGGGAGCAAACTCTGGGTCCCTTCCCTCACTCTGGCACAATCCGTGCCCAAAGGGACCGAGCCCCTCACAGACAATGGGACTGTCCTACCTTCTCCTTCTTGTGGGGGGGACTACTACCCCCATTTTACAGACAGGGAATGAAGGTGATGAAATGACCTCTCCAAAGTCACACCTGGAAATGTGGAGGAGATCTGGGAACTGGACTGGGTTTTACAGGAGTGCCCTCCCCACAGAGGCAGCTTCACTTTCTGCCCTTCATTCTCTCCTCCCCCCTTGGCCCATCTTCGATGGGGATCTCTGAACCGGGAATGAGCAGGGGCTTCCTCCTCCTCTGTCTTCCAATGTCTGGGATCTGTCCC
>NW_027057421.1:0-3907 GCF_011386835.1 Chrysemys picta bellii
ATTTGCAAGGGAGCGGCATGCTTAGCCTGGCTCTCTGCTCCACGATGCTAATGCTAGGGTGACCGGATGTCCCGATTTTATAGGGACAGTCCCGATATTTGGGCTTTATCTTATATAGGCTCTTATTACCCCCCACCCCCTGTCCCCATTTTTCACCCTTACTGTCTGGTCACCTTAGTCTAGCTGTTATGGTTGCAGAGAAACCCATCAAAATGTGACTTGAAGATAATTGTTGCCCAGGCTCCCAGCACAGGCATAGTCCAGCCAGGGGTCTGCGTGCCCTGAGCCCTGGGGAGCCCTTCATAGCCCCCCAGCACCCAGCCCAGCCCCTGATTGGCTGCTCCAGCCTCCTCTATGCAAATGAACCCCCATCCCCTGACGCGAACGAGGGTGCAGGTGGCCCCTTGGGGGGAGGGGAGCTTGAAATGTTCCTGGGGTGACAGTTAAACCGACATCTCTGACTCCAGGGGTGCAGGGGGGAGGGGTTGAGCTCAGGGGGCCCCTTGGGGGCTAGAGAGGGGGGAATTCAGGATGGGGCCAGGGATGAGGGAGGGAGGAGCTTGGGAGGAGGGATCAGTTGGAGAGGGGAGGATTTGGGGGGTCAGTTGGTTGACGGGAGCTTGGGAGGGGTGTTAATTGTGAAGGGGGTTTTGTAGGGTTCCCAGCTGTCTAATCAGAAAAACCCAAACACCCTTGCCCTGCCCCTGCCCCACCCCTTCACTGAGACCCCATCACTGCCCTGCCCCTTCTCTGAGGTCTCGCCCCCGCTCACTCCATCCCCCCCACCCTCACTCACTTTCACTGGGGTGGGGCACGGGGTGCGGGCTCTGGGTTAGGGCTGAGGGGTTCGCAGTGTGGGAGGGGGCTCTGGGCTGAGCCTGGGGAAAGGGGCTAGGGTGCAGGAGGGGGCTCAGGGCTGGGGTTGGGGTGCAGGAGGGGCTCAGGGTGCAGGACGGGATGTGGGGTGCGGGATCTGGGAGGGAGTTTGGGTGTGTGGGGGGGCTCAGGGCTGGGGTGCAGGAGGGGTTTGGGGTGCAGGACGGGATGTGGGGTACGGGATCTGGGAAGGAGTTTGGGTGGGGGGCTCAGTGCTGGGGTTGGGGTGCAGGAAGAGGCTCGGGCTGTGGGCTCGGGTGTGGGGTACGGGATCTGGGAGGGAGTTTGGGTGTGAAGGGGCTCAGGGCTGGGGGTTGGGGTGCAGGAAGAGGCTCAGGGTGCAGGCTTGGGTGTGGGGTGCAGGATCTGGGAAGGAGTTTGGGTGGGGGGGCTCAGTGCTGGGGTTGGGGTGCAAGAAGAGGCTCAGGGTGCAGGCTTGGGTGTGGGGTGCAGGATCTGGGAAGGAGTTTGGGTGGGGGGGCTCAGTGCTGGGGTTGGGGTGCAGGAAGAGGCTCAGGGTGCAGGCTTGGGTGTGGGGTGCAGGATCTGGGAAGGAGTTTGGGTGGGGGGGCTCAGTGCTGGGGTTGGGGTGCAGGAAGAGGCTCAGGGTGCAGGCTTGGGTGTGGGGTGCAGGATCTGGGAAGGAGTTTGGGTGGGGGGGCTCAGTGCTGGGGTTGGGGTGCAGGAAGAGGCTCGGGGTGCGGGCTCGGGTGTGGGGTGCAGGATCTGGGAGGGAGTTTGGGTGTGGGGGGGGCTCAGGGCTGGGGTGCAGGAAGAGGCTCGGGGTGCAGGCTCGGGTGTGGGGTGCAGGATCTGGGAAGGAGTTTGGAGGGGGCTCAGGGCTGGGGTTGGGTGCAGGAAGAGGCTCGGGGTGCAGGCTCGGGTGTGGGATCTGGCCGGGTGGCACTTACCTCGGGTGGCTCCAAGTCCCAGTCGGCGGCGAATCGGGGCTGAGACAGGCTCCCTGCCTGCCCTGGCTCTGTGCTGCTCCTGGAAGCATCCAGCACGTCCCTCCCTGCAACCCCTTGCGGGGGCAGGGGGTCTCTGCACGCTGCCCTTGCCTACAGGTAGCGCCCCCACGGCCAATGGGAGCTGCGGAGTCGACGCTCACGGTGGGGGCAGCACGTGGAGACCCCCTGCAAACCTCCCCGCCTAGGGACCGCAGGAAGGGACAGGCTGGCTGCTTCCGGGAGCGGTGTGGGGCCAGGGCAGCCAGGGACCTGCCTCAGCCCCACTGCGCCACCGGTCTCTTAGTGGCTGATCTCCCGGTTTGGCTTTAGGAGCCTCCAGGAGATCGAGCCCGATTCTGGGAGATTCCCGGCCAAACCAGGAGGGTTGGCAACCCTAGTGGGGGTTAGTTGGATGAGGGAGGGGGAATTTGGGGGGTCAGTCACTAGAGGGGAGGGGCAGTCAGTTATAGGAGGGGCTAATTTGAGAGTGGGGGAAAGAGGGGTTAAGCCAGGGGAGGAGTATCAATTGGGGAGGGGAAGGGGGACAGCTGGGCAGGAGTTGGGGAGGGGGTTGGTCAGGGGAGGAAATGGGAAGTTTGGAGGGGGCTGGTGGAGGGATTTTGGGAGGGGGTCAGTGAAGAATCAGTTTGTGACCCCCACACCCCTCACGTCATGGGCCCTGACTGCAGTGCGCTGCTGTGTTTGTGCTGCACTGGGCCATGGAGCCGGCGCTGGGGCTCCCTGCTCACACTGGGGGGTCTGCGGGTTGGGCTGGAGCAGCCTGGGGGAGGGCAGGGCTGGTGCTACCATTAAGGCAAACTAGGTGGTTGCCTAGGGCGCCAAGATTTGGGGGCGCCAAAAAGCGGTGCCCCCAATTTTTTTTTACAGCGTTCCTGGGCCGCTCCACTTCTCCCGCCTCCCAGGCTTGCAGCGCCAATCAGCTGTTCAGCGCCACAAGCATGGGAGGGGAGGAGAATTAGAGCGGGGGCGGCGTGCTCGGGGAGGAGGTGGAGCAGACGTGAGCTGGGGTGGGGAGCTGCTGCATGGCTCCCTGGGGGAGGGGAGCTGCTGTGGGGGGGGCGCCTCAGGGCAGGTGGGGGGAAGCTGTCACGGGGGGGGTGCGCCTCAGGGTGGGGTAGGGAGCTGCCGCAGGGCTGGGGGGGGGGGGGGCGCAAGGTGGAAGTTTCACCTAGGGCGTGAGACTTCCTTGCACCGGCCCTGGCGGAGGGACATGCCTTGTGTCTATGTAAATCCTGAAAACATGGCACGGGGGCGCAGAGTCCTGGTCTGACTCATTAGCGAGGGAGCAGCATCCTCGGCCCAACTCTCTGCTCCATGCTGCTGCCACGGGGGTATTTGGGAGCTGCCAGGGTTTGAGGGGAGCAGCCTCCCAAATACCCCCGTGGGACAGCAGCTCCGTCCACCACAGATCCAGCTTCCTTTGCTGCAGGAAAACACCACAGGGTAAGGCTGAAGGAGGAGTGGGTGAGGGCAGATAACTGCATGGACCTGGAGGGTTACCCCATAGCTCTGGATAGCTCAGATACACTGTCCATACATTGAATTGTCTGAGGTTCCCTCATCACTAGATTCAGATGGAGTTTGGCAGTTGTGAGGATGGTTTATTGTGGCATGCCATTAAATGGAGTGTGTGACTATGGTAGTGTTTCCCAAAGTGTATGGCACAACTCCCCGATGAAGGCATGGGGTTAAAAGACAAGTCCTGGGGGCACATACACATCTCAACTGTTCCCTAGTGTTCGCTTTCATTTTTTTAAAAAGTAAGTCTAGCTGTTATGGCTGCAGAGAAACCCATCAAAATGTGACTTGAAGGTAATTGATGATGCAGTGTTGTCTGTCTGAGTCTGCAGAGACCCTGAAGTAAGAGGTTGGAGAGGGGTGAAGCGCCCCTTTCATTTCAGTGGGGACTGACTCAAATGCCAGTGATGCTGTTTTAAAAGTCAGCACTGTGAATTATTTTGCTGCTCAAAGCATATAAGAAAGAGGAGGAAGTATATTATGAAGATCTAAAATATGGCTAGGCCTTTAACACTAGATGGCGGTAATAGTGAGTGGGGGGG
>NW_027057422.1:0-3907 GCF_011386835.1 Chrysemys picta bellii
AAAGCAGTAGAGTCCTCAGTGAAGTGACTGTGTACGAATGACCCTTCTTACTCGACAGGTTTGCTGCACGTCTTCATTTCAGATCTGCAGACAACAACCCCTCTTAGTCCTGGAGCGAATTCTGTGGCTCTAATTCTGCAGCTGCTCCATGCACAAAGCTCCCACTGAAGTACATTGAGGTTCTAGCTTTAGCACATCACTTAATCTGTGCTATTTATACAGTGCTCGTCACTTGGTGTGCACAAGCAGGTGTGCACCTAGGCTCTTTGAGCATGTGATCTGGCTTCTCACTCTCTGGGGCAACAGGAGGCAGTTCAGTAGCCATGGCCCACGCAGGTCTTGGACTCTCTGCCAAGCCTTCCATGAGTGCACAGCGTGGTGGTGAGTTTGGAATGTGGGAGCTGGAACTGAGATGCACCAAACTCCTGGATGCCACTAAACATCCATTAGCAGGGATCAACGTTCAGTCCCTACTGGGCTGCGCTGTATTCACCCCGTCACCTCGCAGTGAAAGGCTCTGCAGCCCATTCGCAATGTGGTGAAACATCCAGTCCCCTAAAAAGTGCTAATTTATGAGAGGGCGCACCTGTATATCACATCACAAAATAACTATGTTAGAAGAATGTCAAAAGTTAAACCCAAAACTTAGGAAATGTCACTATTACATTGTTCTTATAGAAGGACGCTGGAATAAACATAGTTCTAGACATGGTTTTATATTGTGAAATAGCAAATGTAGTGGTAGTTTGAGATGTTGTTTGAGTCATTGTTTGTTTGTTTGTTTTCCCGCTTTATTTTGGTTAATCAATTGAAGGTGAGCTATAGGATCTCCTCTTTTTAAAACACAGGGTGGGGGATCCAATAGAGCTCACACAGCAGGGTCTTTGGGCAGAGTGGGCCCGTGCTGAGTGCCCTTCCTGCAGCTCAAGAGTGGTGGAGACCCCACCTGCAGGAAACTCCATAAGGACAGGTCAGAACTCAAGGAATGAATTTCTCCTGGAAGGCAGCAAAGCCTGATCCTGGGGAGTGTAACATACACCCTCATTTCAGCACCGTGGGGCCAGTTACAGTGGGATTACATGAGCACATATTATATTTTTTCCTGCCTGGTCATGGTCAGAGTTTAAATCTAGGATCTTTGGGTCCGTAGCACATGCCCCCTCTCCCACTTGCGCTATAGGAGTAACTGGCAGAAGAAGCTGGCTGTTATTCTTTATGTAGATCAGCCCACATTTAACTTTTGACATTCTTCTAACTTAGTTATTTTGTGATGTGATATACACGTGCACCCTCTCATAAATTAGCACTTATTAGGGGACTGGTAACTTCCGGTTCTCAGTGTTCGCCTCAGTGGCTCACTACAGTTCTCAGTCTAGTCCCCTTACTTCAGGGACATACTGTGGTCTGATTTAGCCACTCTCATCATCGGCTAAAGGAGGGGGGTAAATCTCTTAGTCTCTAGTGGCCTCTTGGGGCATGAAGGCAACAAGCTAGACCCTACAACTTGGTCTTTCTACCCCTAGCGGGGGAGAATTGCAGGGGGATTACCTCTCCCTGCCCTTTGCCGCTGTACCAGCAGGGTTCTCCCCTGGTGCCCGATGGTGTCCGTACTTGTTCAGTTCTCCCACAGCGCGTCCTCCTCACACAGCTCCTGACGTGTGCAACTGACTGACTGGGAGGCTTTTTTTTTAAATTGGTTCCAGCCAGCCCTTGATTGGCTTGAGCTGTCTCAATCAACCTACCTTCCTTAACTGATTTCTAGAAGGTTTTTAATTGACCCCAGGTGTCTTACTTAGCCTGAAGTAACGGCCATTTGGTTGCCATGGCAACAGGGATCTGTTCAGCCTGGGGCTAACATATCTGTTTTTTATCTCCAGGCCAAATCCAGACTGCCAGGCGCTTTTCAGTGGATGGTGTGAGCAGAGACAATGTATGGGCGGGGCATGCGGAGTCAAGCACCCCCACCTTTTTCTGGGACATCTCTGGTGGGGATGCTCAGAAGTGAAGAGGCAGCACTCCCACTGTAGAGGCGCTCTCCATGTGTCCCTGCAGCCCGGGGAGGGATGAAGCAGCAGGCTGCCGCCTGAGCTCCTCTCCCCAATACATGGGTTTGTAGGAACTTTATTTCCAAAACAAAATGACCAAAACACAAAAACGTTGTGAAAGTGACGTTAAGGTGGCAGGTTTGAGTGGATTCGTGCCTGTAAAACTGGTCAAGAGACAGAAAGCAAAGAGTAGGAATAAATGGATAGTTGTCATTTTGATGGATTGGATCACAGAAACCCCCTTGGGGCTGCCAACTGATGTGCCAAGACTACTTCTGCCCCTGATTTCTTGCCCTGGCAGCTTGGGACTTCAGTGTCCTGCCCGGTTTGAGCCAGACCCGCTAGCCTGCTGCAAACCCAGACCCAGGGTCTGAACCACGTCCCCTAACAGCTGTAGGCTTAAACTGAAAGCAGCTTAAGAATTGTTTCTGCCTTTAACACTCAGATGCCCAACTCCCAATGGGGTCCGAACCCCAAATAAATCTGTTTTTACCTTGTATAAAGCTTATACAGGGTAAACTCATAAATTGTTCACCCTCTATAACACTGATAGAAAGATATGCACAGATGTCCCCCCCACCCCTGGTATTAATACATACTCCAGGTTAATTAATAAGTAAAAAAGTGAATTTATTAAATACAGAAAGTAAGATTTAAGTGGTTCCAAGTAGTAAAAGACAGAACAAAGTGAATTACCAAGCAAAATAAAATAAAACACGCAAGTCTAAACCTAATACAGTAAGAAAACTGAATACAGATAAAACCTCACCCTCAGAGGTGTTCCAGTAAACTTCCTTTTACATACTAGTGTCCTTCTAGTCTGGGTCCAGCAATCACTCACAGCCCCTGTAGTTACTGTCCTTTGTTCCAGTTTCTCTCAGATATCCTTGGGGGTTGTGAGGCTGAGCCAGCTGAAGGCAAAATGGAGGAGTCTCCCACGTGTTTAAATAGACTTTCTCATGTGGGTGGAGACCCCCTCCTCTCTCCTATGCAAAGTCCAGCTCCAAGATGGAGATTTGGAGTCACATGGGTAAATCACATGTCCATGCATGACTCAATTTTTACCGGCAGCAGCCATTGCCCACATGCTATCTTGACAGGTTTCAGAGTAGCAGCCGTGTTAGTCTGTATCCGCAAAAAGAACAGGAGTACTTGTGGCACCTTAGAGACTAACAAATTTATTAGAGCATAAGCTTTCGTGGACTACAGCCCACTTCTTCGGATGCTATCTTGAATGTCTCCAGGAAGACTTCTTATGTGGATTGGAGCCTTCCAAGATCCATTGTTCGTTAAGTGTTTCTTGATTGGGCACTTAATTTGCACATTCCTTTCTCAAGAAGCTGACCAGATGCTTTACTAAGGCTACTTAAAAATCAAGCAAGTACACAGCCAATATTCATAACTTCGAATACCAAAATGATACATGCATACAAATAGGATAAATAGATTCAGTAGATCATAACCTTTACAGAGATATGTTACATGGCATATGTAGCATAAAATATATTTCAGTTATGTCATATATACCTTCATAAGCATATTTCCATAAAGCCCTATGGGGTGCATCGTCACACCCACCCCTAACTCCCTGCTCCCGCCTCTCTTCTGATTGGCAGATGGGACAGCCATTTGGGAAAGGACTGCACAGCCTGCTAGTCAGGTCAGGTGTTACCACTGCAGTGGCACAGCGAGCCCAAAGGGAACCTGCACTGGGGGATAAGTCCAGGCAGCACAAACCTGAACTGCATATAAGAACTGGCCCCAGATTAAAGGGAAAGAGGGATGTTAATCTGAGGTTGGAAGGGGCCTGGAGACTGACTGTGATTGGTGGGCTTTGAGATCTGGGATTTATTCCCCACTCC
>NW_027057423.1:0-3905 GCF_011386835.1 Chrysemys picta bellii
AGCAGCAGCGAGCGCTTCACTTCGCGCGGGTCAGGCGAGGGAGCGTCCCACCCCGGCAGCCGGAGCGCGGCGAGACCAGCCCAGCCCCAGGACCTGGTAAGGGCGGTGAGCGGTGGCTGTGCCTCCTTGGCGTGCTGCTGGGGGGGACCCGCCTTCGGCTTGATGCTTGTTTTCTCTTCTCCCACTGTGAGCCACCCCCCCATCCCCGTTACCCTTCTCGGGGGGGAGTTAATCGGCTCATCTCCTAGCCTTGGGAATAGGGGAAATGTAACCAGGCTGCAAGCAGGGTTTTGCAACAGTTGAGCTCCCCTTTCATACGGCCGGCGATTTTCCAATAAGTTTGGGTTTAAAACCTCCAACTCGATGCAGTCGGTGCCAGCTGTCAGTGGGGTGCGTGCGTGCATCTTTTGGCCGTGTTCTCCCACCGGGGAAGCCGCTACAAGGTGGGGTCCTTTCTCCTTTCCCCTTTCCTCCAGGGTTCCAGGCAGCAGAGTTAGTGTCCCCATCTCCTTTGGTCTGTGTCCTTAGCAGTTCTGGGGACCCGTCTTTCCAGTCGCTTCCTAACAATGTTGTGGTGTTTTGTTAAGTCTAGTAGATCATGATTCATTTTGTTGAACTCACCATGAATCATTCTTTCTCGCCAAAACCCTTCCTTATGATCTACGAAAGTCGTCTTCTCTCCAGCGCGTTTGTACAGTGCAGATTTACTATTTAATTCCTTCTCCAGGCCCTTTGGATTTCAGAGTTAAACCACTACTCTGACTGTGGGTATGTGAAATGAGAAGGGCTGCTTTTTTCTCTGCCTGACTACAGGTACGCACCTAGGTGTGTGTATATATATTTGTGTGTATGTGTTTGGGTATGTGGGTGTGCATGTGAATTGTCTAATTTAGCAGAAAAATATGATGATTAAAGTTATGCAGAAACCCCAGGGCTCACGTTAATGATGGTTAATCTTTTACCAGTCAGGCTTACAAATGCATAAACATTACACTGTGTTTAAACAAACTATTTTAAAACGGAACTTCCTACTTGCCATACTCTAGAGAATGTCCTTCCAGAAAGTCTTTATGATCCTTTACTGGCCTCTTCAAGAGGCGGCTCAGAAAAACAAAAGCCAGGCTGGCTGGTGAGAGAGACCCTAGATCTGAACAGTTACCTTTTTACACTTTAGTGGGTTCTTTGCTGATCTTTGTTGATTTACATTTGCATTAGAGTTGTCATTTGCTTAGTGATCTGTAGAAAAAGAGAGTGAGTATTTGAGGTTATTATGAAATCTTGAAATTTACAAGAAATTATATATAAAATGGCACACTTATGTTTTTACCAATGGATTTCCATACAGATAACCCTTTCCTGAGTGAAAGTAATGCAGTGTCTGAAATGGAACCTTTTTGTCTTCAAATACTGTATATGCTCAGTGTGGTGTTTAGTCACCACTAGATGTTTGTTTTGTTTTTGTTTTTTTTTAAATTGGGACTTTGTCACATCCAGGAATGTTTACAGATAAACTTTGACATGAGATCATAGTATAATATACCTAGCTGCAAACAAAAACCTGTGACTGTAATTCTTGTAATAGGGAGAGAGGGGGATGGAGACCGAGAATGCACTCTCTCTCCTCTTTCTCCTCTCAATATTTAGGGTATTTTCCAGTGGCTCTGAGCCATTCATTGTAATTCTGCCTCAAAACCTCCTATCGCCTAAAATGCAGCTCTAGCAAGACCATGGAGAGTTTCAGTAAACCGTTATCATGATAAAGCTGTCTTGCATACTCATGCCAACACTGCTTCAGTGCTTCCTGCTGTCATTGGCAAGTAAAGCCATGGGAACAATTAATCTGCTATGACTTTGAAGTGCCCTGCCTACTCTCCTTTGGGAACAGCTTTGACCATCTGAAGCTGAGTAGAACCACAAGCATATTGCTGTGACTTCTGAATGTTCTTTTTCTTACAGTTGGCTCCTTGGTGCATGCGAACAACTGAATGTTAGATATCTTCTAATCCAGGGGTTTTCAAACTTTGGGTCGGGATCCCAAAGTGGGTTGCAAGCCCTTTTTAATGGGGTTGCTAGAGCTGGTATTAGACTTGCTGTGGCCCGGGGCTGAAGGCAAAGCCCAAACCCCACCACCTGGGGCCAAAGCCTGAGCCCCACTCCTGAGGCTGAAGTCAAAGCTAGAGGGCTTCAGCCCTGAGTGGCAGGGCTCAGGTTATAGCGCCGCCCCCCCCCCCCCCCCCCCACCTGGGTCTGAAGCCCTTGGACTTTGGCTCCCACACCCTGGGGCTTGGGTCCCGCCCCCTCACCCTGAGCTGGTGGGGCTTGGGTGGCCTCAAACTTTGGTCCCCGCCCCTCCTCAGGTCATGTAGTAACTTTTTTTTTGTCAGAAAGGGGTCGTAGTGCAATGAAGTTTGAGAACTGCTCTAATCTACAAAAAGAACAGGAGTACTTGTGGCACCTTAGAGACTAACAAATTTAAATGGATTTCCACTCCATACGGCTGAATGCAGTGCCTTGCATAATGACAGGTTTCAGAGTAGCAGCCGTGTTATTCTGTATCCACAAAAAGAACAGGAGTACTTGTGGCACCTTAGAGACTAACAAATTTTTCAGAGTAGCAGCCGTGTTAGTCTGTATCCGCAAAAAGAACAGGTCTCTAAGGTGCCACAAGTACTCCTGTTCTTTTTGCGGATACAGACTAACACGGCTGCTACTCTGAAACCTGCTCCAATCTAGTGAGACATGAGGAAACCTCTGATCATCCTAACAGCTCTTTCCTTGTGGTAGACTGCAGGGTACTATTGTTCTGAATTAATAATACAGATTACTTTGTGGTCCAAATGATATTAAAGTTGGGGTCTGACTGTTTTTTTTGTTTTGTTTTTTTTCCCCCAGGGGGGCCACATGAGCCACTGGCTAGAAATGGTAACATTCCAAAAAAACGATAATGTATCCGTTGTTTGGACTTGAGTGGGGCAGAAGTGCTAGTAATTCAAGCTTAACTTTCTGGGTTGTAGATTTTTCTTAATGTTATGGTGATGAGTGATGCGTTGGATATACAGCCTATGTACATCTGTGCGAGTGTAGAATGTGCTGATGTTGGGGATGTTGCTTTTCTGAGTATGTTGATCGGTTCTTAAAACCTGACTTTAGGTCAGTTCAACAACTAAAAGTCTGTCTTCCCTTGACTGCAAGAGAAATCAATTTTTAAAACTGTATTCAACCCTCAGTTTCTAGTATTAAACAAAATGTTTTGATCTAGGATCAGTTCCTCTTGGACGTAGTCTACATCAGAAAATGTATACTGAAGTTGGGCTGCACGGAGAAGAAACAGAGCTTAACTCATGTTAAGTAAATTACCTCTTGCCCACAGAAATTAATCTCCAGATCATGTTGACTGTGTTAATGAAGTAACATGCTGCATCAGGTGTCTGTGCAATAGGTTGTCTGTGACTGTAGGATTTCAGTTTGCAGAGCTGTTAGTTTTAACCTTAATGAGCGTAAAATGTTCTTTAAATGTCTGAAATTCCAAATGCTACAATAGAATGGCAGCATGTTGAAGTTGAACAAATCTATAAGCTTATTTTATCTTCACTTTGCCAGTCTATTGCTGAACAAAAGCTTTCACAAGCTTGTTGGTGGTATGATAATCCTCTAAACCAACACATTGAGTCTCCCAGCCAATAGGTCTTCTGCCTGTTGTCATGTTCTGCTTCAAAGTATAATAGCAAAGTATCTAAGTACTCTTAAACAAAATATTGAAGTCAAATATCTGTCTGCCTCCCGAATTTACAGCTGAAAGAATAAATGCTGAAATGATTCTTCTGGAAATCTTGTGGATCTCTGGAAGTTCAGCATTCTGTTGTTTTTTAACCAGGAGATCTGTTGGTTCAAATATACAATAAAAA
>NW_027057424.1:0-3897 GCF_011386835.1 Chrysemys picta bellii
TCCTGCAGCTGGTGTGGCTGGGGCAGGGAGGTCCCTGGCTAACTGGCTCTCTCTCCCCTAACCCCACTCCTGGTGGGTGCAGGACGAGGCGCAGCAGCTCGAGTTCCTGCACGCCATCTACCCCGCGTGCCTCGCTGCCCAGCAGAGAGGGGAGGACACATTGGAGCCACACTGCTCGAAGGCGGCTGTGGCGGAGAGGATTGTGGTGAGTGAGACACAGCGCCCGGCAGCTGGAGGGTGGACAGAGACATGGGAGGGGCAGGGGTCTCCCCGGGCCGAGGGTTGGGGGATGGCTGGTGCTGGAGGGCAGCTGAGGGCAGGGATTTCTGGGGCTGAAGATTGGGGAGAGGAGACGGGAGAACTAGTGGGCAGGAATCGGAGGAGTGGGAGGCAGCTGGGGGGATCCTGCTGGCTGTGTAATCTCCTCCTTGGGGAGTGTCCGTGAGGCCCGAATCTCACACGCTCCTTTGTCTCCTTTGCGTCTCACAGGAGATCATTGAGGAGCTTCCTCCTAACTCTCCACCCGACGCCGTCCTGGCCAACTCTCTCATTGCTGTGGCCAACCTCAGGTACCGAGACCCTCCCGCCCGGTTCCCCTAACCCCGGTGCTGCTCAGGCCCGTGGCTGGGAGTCACTGCCCCTCCCACTCCCAGCTCACCTCCCAAGGGGGGCTCCTCTGGCAGAGGTGGCAGGAAGGGTCACTCCCTCTCCTGGCTGCTCTGTTCTTTTCACTCCAGTCACATTGCAATGGCTTTGGGGAGAGGCTGACTCCCAGGATCAGATACAGGAGGGGCAGCAGGGTCCAGGGAACAGGCGCCATTCCTGCCCTGCCACTGTCGGTCTGGGAAACCTCGGCCTTATCATTCCCTGGCTCGGTGCCTCAGTTCCCATTCTCGCCAGCCTCTGCCTATTTCCCTGCAGTTTCACGTCCGTGTTGGTGCCAGTCCCACCCCCGCACTGCACAGTCTAATACCGGCTCCTCTCTCTTGCCAGCACCATGACACCTGCCCTGGAGCCGGAGCTGGAGACCCACCTCCTCCGAGCCACGCTGCACGGCGTGTTCACCCTGGGCACGCAGACGGACACCAATCAAGTCCAGGTAGATCAGCCAGCTGTTATCCTGCCCGAATCCTTGCTAATTGCCTGCAGTGGGATGTGAATGAGAGAGGCCAGGATATGTGTTTGGGGGTCTCACCAGTGCTTCCCAGAGACTCCTCTTCCCATCCTGTGGCAGGTGTAGCCCCAGTTTCCCTAACTCTGACCCATGGCTCTCCCTTGCTTTGCAGGATCTGCATAGGGTCATACCAGACCTCCTGGACGCCATGCTGGGGAACCTGCTGGAAAAGACCCCAGACACGGACAAGCTCCACTACATCTTGGAGGTGAGCCCGATGAGGGGGTGGGGGCAATTTTACCTTAACTCTTAGATCCATTTTCCAGTCTGTCCTCCTAGCTGGGCCCCCAGTGGCCGTCCTTGGTCAGGGCAGTCAGTGCAATGCAGGGTCAGGCCCTTCCTCCTTGAAGGACAGAGGAAGGAGCTGGGACTTCAAGCCAGAGCTCTGCCTGGTTGTGTCGAGCACTAACCACAGGGCCCCCGGCTGGCTTGGGGAGTGAGAGTCTGAACCCCTCCTGGGAGATCCAGAAGATGGTCCTCAGAGAAGAGCCACAGCCTCATTCCTAGAGAAACAGGAGGGCCCCAGAGAATCAGCCCTTGTCTCTGACGGGCCCCGAGATTCCTGGGGGGATTGTGCTCACACTCAATCCCTTCACCCAGCCAAGGACTTGAGAGCCAGGGAGGGGGGAGGGGTCTGTCTCCTTCCTGGGGAGCTGTTCAGGAATCAGCAGTTCAGGGAGGATGGGACCAGCCCCAACACCGAGCATTGTCCCAATCTAGAGAGACAATGACAAGCTGTGACCTGCAAGATACAAGCATCGTCCTGGGGGCAAGAGTCCCCTTCTAAAACTCTGCGGTCAATGAATCAGATATTCCACCCCCACCGCATGCAATTTCTCAGCCCGCTTAGGATCGGGGGGCCATTAGCAATACACATGCACCCCCCCCATCAATCCTGAGCTGCCTCCTTTCCCCACAGCACATTAACTACTGGACCGTGTCCAGGGTGCCACGAGAGAGAGCCAGGGCCATCAGGAGCAGCGCGGCCCTGCTCACGTCCGTCATCTCCCTCCCTGACTTTGACGTAAGTGGCCTCTGAGCCCAGCTTCCTGACTCCAGGCGTAGGGGGGCCGGCTCCAACGGGCTGGAGGATCTGCTGCTGCAGGGGCTGTGGGCTAGGAGTGATCCTCTTGGGGAGGCAGAGGCAGAGCAGAGAATGAGCCTGGCTTGAGTCAAGTTCTTCTTGTCCTGGTTAAGTGGCGACTCTCGCTTGGAAGGGGACTGTGCTCCAGGTTCATGCCTTCCCGTCATCCTGGAGCAGCTGGGGAAGCAAATCCTCCTGGAGGGCCCTGCCCACATCTCTGTCCTCCGGGCTCCCTTGCGGGCAGAGATAACTAAGGATTCAGCTCTAGCTCCTATCCTCTAGCATCTCCTGCAGAGGGGCTGAGGGGAAGGAGAGTCCTGGCCCAGGCGGGGACTGGGAGCTGACAGGAAAATGCTGATGGAGTCCCCTCTCCCTCTCCCTTCCATTAGAACTCAGCCGAATTCCCCAGGATGGGCCACCACGTGGCACAACTGGCTCTGTCCGTCAGTGACCCAGACGAGGACATCAGCCGGCAGGCCAGGGAGGGGGTTTACCGGCTCTACCAGCTCCTGCTGCGCCAGAGGGGTAAGGAACCCGGCTAGACGAGTGAGACTGGGACCCCAGCCAATTTCTCTCCGAGTGACCCCGGCTGGCGGATCAGTCTCTCTCTCTCTCTTTCTGTGTTCTCCACCACCCCCGCAGTTCTGTTGGGCTCTGCCCACCGTGCAGCCACCAATGGGATTGGAAGGACACAAGCCCTGCAACCAGAATGACCAATGTGTATGTGTCTCTCTCTTTCCCAGAGCTGACCATCCGTGAGGTCGAAGACCTTTGGTGCTGGGACTGGCACCAGGACAGCCGGCTCCTCGGCTATAAGAACACCGCCAGGGTGGGGGAGGTAAGGACACTCTGCCAGGGCATGGCACAGCTCTGCAGGCAGGTGGCTGCCTCCTGGAGCCACGCCACGGAGTTGCCGTTCTAGGCCAGGATTTGGAGCCTGGTTCGGGGCAATGTGCTGAAGCCTCACATCTGGTTGGTTTCAGGTTTTTGGCAAATTCTTCTCGGAGGGGCAGAGAAGATTCTTCCTGCAGACAGCAGTGCTGGCCATGCACGACCCCCTGCTGCGTGTCAGCCAGGCTGGGCTGCTCCTTACTTACTCCCTCCTGGGCAAACCGAGCAGCTGATGGGGAGCAAGGTGAGCAGCTGCATTAGACTCAGGAGATTGGGGCGGGGCCCAGGCCTCATTCCCATCCTCTGGCCATTCGCTGGCCTGGCAGCAAGGCGACTGGTGGGGAATGAGAGTGAGAGCAGGTGCTCCTGGGAAGGGAGATGAATTCACCTCCATGAGCAGGAGGGAGGAGGTTGTCCCCGGAGCAGTTCCAGCCCAGCTCGTTAGCAAGGCTAATGAATGACAAGCATTGCCTCAGCACGGACTTCTGTTCTTGGGAAGGGCAGCAGAGTCCTCTACGTGCCCTCTGCGAGCCTCTCCTGTCACCCGCGCCACCACCCAGAGTTGTTCCCGTCACTGGCAGCCTGGGAGGCCAAGGACTGAGGGGTGATGGCGACTGACCAGGCAGGTCTGAGGCACATGGGCAGGGGAAGCTCGTCCTGCTGCCGGCAGGGCTGGACTCGCTCTAGAGAGAACGGGAGGATTCAGTCAGCAGGGACTGCTGATCTGCCCCATTCACCAGGGCTGCCA
>NW_027057425.1:0-3896 GCF_011386835.1 Chrysemys picta bellii
CTTCTCCTCCTCCTGGTCCAGGTCCTCCTTGTCCTCCTCTGTGGCCTGGGCCTTCTCCTCTTCCTCCACAGGCAGGTGCTCCTCTTCCTGCTCCATGGCCAGATCCTTCTCTTCTTCCTTTTGCTCCATGATCAGATGTTCCTCCACCAGGGCCACGTCCTTCTCTTCCTCTTCCTTTACCTTCTTCTTCCTCCTCCTTCTCTGTGGTCAAGTCCTCCTCCTCGTCTATGGAGAGCTCCTCCTCCTCCTCTTCTGCTGACAAATTCTCCACCTCCTCTGCAGACAGGTTCTCCTCCTCCTCTTCCTCCTCTTCTGCAGACATGTTCTCCTCCTCCTCTTCTTTCTCTTCTGCAGACAGGTTCTCCTCCTCCTCCTCTTCTTATTCTGCAGACAGGTTCTCCTCCTCCTCCTCCACTGTGTCCAGGTCTTCCTCCTCCTCTGTGGTCATGTCCTCCCCCTCTTTTATGGCTAGGTCCTCCACCTCCTCCTCTTTTTCTGTGGTCAGGACTTCCTCTTCCTGCTTCTCCTCCTCCTCTGTCTCTAGGTCTTCCTCCTCTTCCTCTCCTTCTGTGACCCGATCTTCATCCTCCTCTGCCTTTTCCTCAGGGGCAAGGTCCTTCTTCTCTGACTGGTCCGTGGGGATCTCTGCGTCAGAGAGACAAGGGCAGAGGGTGACTCTTGCTGGGGAGGAGGGAAGAGGAAGGACAGGGGTGTGAAGGGATAGGGAGAGAAGATTTAATGTTTCCCCCTCCCATGTAAGCACCCAAAGGCAGAGAAATCCCCACACTGCCCCTCCCACAGACCTCTCAGTCCCAGGGCCCCATGGCAGAGAGATCCCCACACTGCCCCTCCCACAGACCTCTCAGCCCCAGGGCCCCATGGCAGAGAGATCCCCCACTGCCCCTCCCACAGACCTCTCAGCCCCAGGGCCCCATGGCAGAGAGATCCCCACACTACCCCTCCCAGAGACCCTCAGCCCTATGGCTCCTTGACAGATGGGGCCCTTCACTGTCCCATCCTTCCTGGGAATTGCCCCAAAGCATCAGGGACCCACTTCCCAGCAGCTCCCCCCATGCCCCACTGCAGGGGGTGGCTCTGTGACTCCCGCTGATGTCATTGGGCTCACGTGGCTCAGGCCAGACCCCTGGGCTGGGATCCCCCCAATGACTCTGACAGAGTGACTGGGTGTTAATGGCCCCTTGCTCCTCCCCATGCCCAGGGAGTCTCCTCACCTGCAGTGGAGGAGCACTCGGCCTCCGTGTTGCAGGGAGCCTCCAGGGAGCGGCTGCTCTCCCCTCCGGCACCAGGTGAGCTGCTGGGGCAGCGATCCCCCAGCTCCTGCCCTGGGGATGCCTCCTGCTGGCCCACGCGGCTGGGCTGAGGGCTGGCCTTCCAGCAGAAGCAAACCCAGAGCTGCCTTGCCTGGTTCCTCCCATGGGCTGTGTCCTGCCTGCCCAGACTGAACGTGGGCCACCTCCATCTCGGCCTGGATGTCGTCTCTCTCCGCTCGGCACCAGCCCTGGGAGCTGGTTTCCTCCTGGTGAGCAAGGCCGAGCAGGTCCATCTCCTGGGGTGGCCAGGAGCTGCTTCCCATGCCATGGGGATGGAGGGGCGGCTCTCTGTCTGGGGATGCTGGCAGCTGCCCCCCTCTGGCTCCAGGGCCACCTGCGGAGCCTTTCTCCTGAAAATCCTCCTCAGTACGTCCATCCTGGAACTGAGCAGGGAGCAGCCGTGAGTCTGAGGCAACGCAGCTTCTCGCCACTGGGCCTGTCTGCCCCCCAGCTGGGGCGACTCCCTCTCCTACCCACACTCCCCGGGGCACCTGGACTGGGCTCTGCACACACTGGCAGGGCTCTCCCTGCAGGCTGCTCCCGAAGCTCCCCCGATGTTGGGACCCCCAGGGAATCTCATCCCTTAGAGCAATGGGGTCAGTGACAGAGACCTGTAGTCAGTCTGGACAAGCATCGTCCTCCTGTAGCCCCAGGCCACACCCCCTCCCCGGCCTGAGAAGGCAGGGAACCCAAGTGTCCAGGCTTCACTCCTGAGCCAATGGCAACAGCAGACAGGTGCCCCCGTTCCTCAACCCCAGCTCAGCAGCTACCAGATCGAGGACACCCTGACATCAGCCCCCCACTCCTACCCCCGCTCTGCACAGCACACAGTGGGCAGGCAGCTTGGTGGGGGCGGCGGCCAGGAGGTGGGAGCAGCAGTGGAGCATGGTGATGGGGGGAGGGGCACCTGTATTATTATTATTTGCACTGTAAAAAAACCAATAGTGCAATCTAGAAATTGAAGCATGAAGGGGCATACAAATGTTTAGCATAACTGGCACGTAAATTCCTTGCAACGCCGGCTACACTAGTGCCGTGCAAATGCCTGTTCTTACTGTCAGGTGATATTGTCAATAAGAAGTGGGCAGCATTATCTCCTGGAAATGTAAACAAACTTGTTGGTCCTGAACAAGAAGTAGGACTGAGTGGACTCGTGGGCTCTAAAGTTTTACATTGGTTTGTTTACGAGTGCAGTTATCTTAAAAAAAATGTCTACATTTGTAAGTTGCGCTTTCACTATAAAGAGATTGCACTGAGGTACTTGTATGAGGTGAATCGAAAAATACTATTTCTTTTATCTTTTTTACGGTGTAAATATTTGTAATCAAAAATAATAATATATGTTGAGCACTGTACACTTTGTATTCTGTTTCAGAGGGGTAGCCGTGTTAGTCTGTATCCGCAAAAACAACAAGGAGTCCTTGTGGCACCTTAGAGACTAACACATTTATTTGGGTTTTAGCCCACGGAAGCTTATTCCAAATAAATGTGTTAGTCTCTAAGGTGCCACAAGGACTCCTCGTTGTTTTTGTAGTCTCTGTTGTAACTGAAATCAATATATTTTAAACTATAAAAAAATCCACAAAACTATGGATAATACATTGAAATTACAATTGACAGCCCTAGTTATTGGCTTTGGATGGAGCCCAACAGGAAATCAGTAGGAGTTCTTTCCCAAACACCCACTCACTGTCCTTCTGAGCTCAGAGGGTTTAACATTCATTGTCTGATCCAGACTCACTACTGCTCAAACTGAGTTTGAGAAGTGTCTATCCCTTCACTGGACAGACAGGGAAACTGAGGTACAGAGACGGGAAGTGACCTGCCCAGGGCCCCACAGCAGGGCAGTGGCAGAGCCAGAAAGAGAAGCCAAAGCCCTGCAATCCCTGCCCTGAGGCCTGGCTCAAGGCTTTGCCCTGTTGCCTGCTGCTCAGTGGAGTTTCTTCCCTCAGGGGGATGGAACCTGGGTCCTTAGAATCATAGAATATTAGGGTTGGAAGGGACCTAAATCATCCCAGCCAGGGCTTTGTCAAGCCAGGCCTTAAAAACCTCTACGGAAGGAGATTCCACCACCTCCCTAGGGAACCCATTCCAGTGCTTCACCACCCTCCTAGTGAAATAGTGTTTCCTAATATCCAACTGAGACCTCCCCCACTGCAACTTGAGACCATTGCTTCTTGCTCTGTCATCTACCACCACTGAGAACAGCCGAGCTCCATCCTCTTTGGAACCCCCCTTCAGGTAGTTGAAGGCTGCTATCAAATCCCCCCTCATTTTTCTCCTCTGCAGACTAAATAAGCCCAGTTCCTTCAGCCTCTCCTCATAAATCATGTGCTCTGGCCCCCTGATCATTTTCATTGCCCTCCACTGGGCTCTCTCCAATGTGCCCACATCCTTTCTGTAGTGGGGGGGGGGGTCCAAAACTGGATGCAATACTCCAGATGTGGCCTCACCAACGTCGAAGAGAGGGGAATGATCACGTCCCTCGAGCTGCTGGCAATGCTCCTACTAATGCAGCCCAATATGCCGTTAGCCTTCTTGGCAACAAGAGCACACTGCTGACGC
>NW_027057426.1:0-3892 GCF_011386835.1 Chrysemys picta bellii
TGAGGGAACTGGGATTATTTAGTCTCCAGAAGAGAAGAATGGGGGGGGGATCTGATAGCTGCTTTCAACTACCTGAAGGGGGGTTCCAAAGAGGATGGAGCTTGGCTGTTCTCAGTGGTGGCAGATGACAGAACAAGGATCAATGGTCTCAAGTTGCAGTGGGGGAGGTCTAGGTTGGATATTAGGAAACACTATTTCACTAGGAGGGTGGTGAAGCACTGGAATGCGTTACCTAGGGAGGTGGCGGAATCTCCTTCCTTGGAGGTTTTTAAGGCCCGGCTTGACAAAGCCCTGCCTGGGATGATTTAGTTGGGAATTGGTCCTGCTTTGAGCAGGGGGTTGGACTAGATGACCTCCTGAGGTCCCTTCCAACCCTGATATTCTATGATTCTATGTTTGGCTAGTTTAGGCAGCTCCCCTCCTAGACTGCTGGATTTTGTGGATCCCATTCTAAGGCACCTGTCTCTCACCATCCTGTAAGGAGTCTTGACACCTAACCCAGCATTTATGGATTCACGTGATTTTCAAGGCACCTAAAAGTTAAGAATTGCAACGCTGAGCATTGCAAGGCTAAGTCCCTTCATGGATCTGGGCCAAGAAGCATGGGGAGGGAGGGAAAGCCTTAGACTAAGAGACAGGGGATTGTGGGGTGGGGACTGGACTTGGGCACGCTGAAGGGGAATAGAACAAAGGAGGCTAGGGGAGAGAAATGGGCAAAAAGGGTCTGCAACTACTAGAGAACCATTGCCTACAGAACCTGGAGTGGAACCCAAAATTCCTGATTGTCACCATTCCTCTGCTGTCAGCAACTGTCCATGAAATCTGCTGACAAAAGGTTTCTATCATCCCCTCTACTGCTGATGCAAAGCATTTACAACCTACTACAACCTACTACTGCTATCAGTTAGCTCAAGTGGCAGAGAAATGTGCAGTGACTTTAGATGTTCCAAAACTGCCGAAAAGCCATATAAGTGTCAGTATGATGCCACATGATAGAATTTATTTTTTTGTTTTCTTTCTTAAAAATATAGGAAATGACACACACAAAAAGCTACCGTAAAAGAAGGCTAAGGTTGTAAAGTCAAGCAATTAAGTTAGGAAATACCAGACTTAAAGCTGCCTATGCAACCTTCATTCACCCCCTTGTGTATAAGCATTATGCAACTTAATTATACAATCACAAACTATTTTTTCCACAAGACCTCTTCTTCATTCAGTGCACAGGATGGACCTGCTCCGAGGTTGCCTCATGGTTCTGCAGTGAAGGCAACTTTTCCGTAGGACCCTTGCCTCATTTGTTGCAGAAGTTGGAAGATGTGTATCTACTGTGGTTATCAACAGACAGTGGTCCAAGTCCACCCAAAGCTGAAGGCCCTCTCTCTCAACCAAGGGTGGGGGAGCCATTGGATTCAGGCCACAAGTGAATACCGGGGACAACACATGAAGAAACAGGGATGGGAGTGAACGTTAAAAGTTGAAAGTCAGGGGCCAGAGTGAGACACGGAGTAGAGAACCCCCAGAAGCACCCACTGCTCCTCAAACATGGGTAAGAGTCAATGGATACTGCCCAGAGGAATTCTGCCTGAAGGCATGATTAGATGAGGGACTGGAAATAGGCTCTCCAGTCACAGCTGCCTCCGCCTCATCATCTGGTGGATGGTCATCTTGGCCAGGGCCAGGAGGACATTGATGAGGAGGTCTCACGACTTTGTGGGACCACGGATGGGGTGTGCACGAAATAAGAGATGCAGGGAAAAGTGCAGCCAGAACCTCAGTAAGAGGTTCTGGAGGAGCCAGAAGAGAGGCTGCAACCTGACGCACTCTATGTAGGTGTGCACCAAAGCCTCCTTCTCGCTGCAGAAAGGTCAGGTGTTGGAGGAGTTTGTGAACCATGCCAGGTATATGCCATGCTCACAGCTCCAAGGAGGATTGGACAAGGAGGTCGTGAACAAGGCAGGGGATTGAAGGAGGAGAGGATGAGTGCATGGTTAAAGTAGTTGAATGCTGCCCTGGAGAACTGGATTCTCTTTCTGTCTCTCCCAGAGTCCTTGTGTAATGCTGGGCAAGTCACTAAATCAATATTTTCACAGGTGTTCACTAATTGTGTGTTCCTCATTTTCTGCGTGCCCAATCTGAGACCCTATGGTCTGATCTGCAGAAGTGCTCTGCACTCACAGCTCCTACTGAAGTCAGTGGGAGCTGTGCTGGGAACATACACAAAGCTCTATAAATGCTAAGTATTCTGAAAAATCACACTGTAAGTGTCTCAAATTGGCCATCCAAAATTAGTGGACATACCAACTTTAATTGTCATGCCTCAGTTTCCCCATCTGTAAAATGGGGTAATACCTCTGCACCTCACAGGGGTATTGTGAAAAATAAATTCATTAATGCGTGTGAAGCACTCAGATACTAGTGATAAGCACCATAGAAAAGCCCACGAGGAAATTAATAATTCTTGTATTCAGAGCAGGGTTTGGTTAGTGTGCAGTACATAAGGCACTAGGTGACACATTGAACGAGGATAAGAAAATATTGAATAGCTGCTCATTAACTGAGCACTGTTGATCTCTTTGCACTGAACAAGGCGGGGTCCTGTGGAAGAAACAATGTGTGATCATGCCATTAAAAACCACACCATACTGCATAGGCACAAGGGGGCTGTATTAAGGGTTCACAGACAACCTTAATTCTCGCATTTCCTAACTTTTGTGTGCTTGACTTGGCTTGGATTGACTTGACTTGACTCAATAATGTTCTTTGAATACATTTCATAGGTTAAAATATGCTATGAATGATCTGGATGCAGCTCATTGTGCACACAGCCACATGTTTTCAACACTACCCTCCCTCTCCAGTTCCCCTAGTTAGTTTATTAGTTACAGCCACCTGTTGCATCTTATCTCAACATAGGTTGTAAGATTTTTGGGGCAGGGACTGTCTTATTCTGGGGTTATGTATTGCACCCTCCAAGAGTGCTCCCCCAACCCTGATTGGGGTCTCAGTGTTACAGTAACACAAATAAGTAACAATAAATCATTAGAAATTAATACCGTGTGGAATTTATTTATTTATTTATTTATTAGAAAAGATTCAACTGCAGCTTGCAGTGCTTAACTTTGAAAGTACAAGATGCAGTCAGAGAACATTAGCAGCCTACAAGAGAGCAGGCACAGAAACGAAGAAAGGCTGGGCTTTTATCTCAGACTTACATGTAGGGTATTTTACCTACACTCATTTGAACTAGGCAGGATGTCATTTTCATCTTACCGTAAGAGATTTGCCCTGTCCGGTGATATCAAAGCTATAAGACACCCTAAGGATCTGGCTTTTTCACCTCTCTACAGAGCGCACTGTTACACTGATGCAAAGAAATCTCAAGGGATTGCTCTAAGGCTGCAGCATCCATATCTTCACGAGCGTTACATCATGATATTTACTAGACTCTCGAGTCCCTCTGTTGGATGCAGGGACTTCAGATTGCACCACCTAGTACCACCAAGCGTTACTGCAACCCCAGGGAATGGCAAGTACCACCTCCCTCAGTCAAGGGCATTAGGAATTTGCATAGTCAACCAGACCAGTGGTCTATCAATGCAGTATGCGGTCTCTGATAGGGACCTGTACCAGATGCTTCAGAGGAAGATTAAAGAAGGCCCACTATAGGCAGATGTGGGATAATCTGCCCTCCAGAATAGTCTCTGCCTAGAAATTGACTTAAGCCCTAAAGCATGAGGCTTTAGATCCCTTCCAGTACATACTATTCTACATCAGGATATTCTGGTTGTCTGTATAAATGTCCAATCCCTCTGACATTCTGCTAGGGCAGAAAAGCTTTACATTATGGCCAGGGTTCTGTACCACTCTTGCTGGTGGAGGCTGCCTGGGAGGG
>NW_027057427.1:0-3887 GCF_011386835.1 Chrysemys picta bellii
AAGGGACCTATTTCACCAGGTAATCACGCTTCAAAAGACATTAGTATTGTCTGCTTGTCTTTTGGAAGAGATGGATTTGTGAGAATACTGAAAATGAGAAATACATTGCTAAGCTGAGGTAGGGACATATTTGTAAAGGTATCTTCGTGTAAAAGCGACTAAGATGCACTGCTGAAGGCTTTGTTGAGATTAGCTGGAGAGAAAGACGAAAATGAGAAACACATTTCTCATTGAATCATGCTTCCAAATGGTTTAGGACTCTCTACTAATGGTTTTGTAGGGCTCATTTAGTGAGAAGTACAAAACATACGAAAATGCTTCCTGAGTTGTGCTAGTGGTGAATTTCTCTAGGACTTACACGTTAAACGCCATTAGGATGGACTACGAAAGATTTGGCAGAGATCTGTTCGTGAGAAAGATGAAAAATAATTTCCTGAAATCTGCCAATGACAAATGTCACACGGAATCATGTTTCAAAAGTGATTAGCAATTTCGGCTTATGGTTTGGGAGAGAGGGATGTGTTACAATTCTGAAAATGAGATTCCTGATCTGATTAAGAGACCAATTTCACAAGGACTCTTCGTTTTGAAGCCTCCGCGATGGACTGCGGGAGGTTTGGTTGAGATTGGCCGACGAGAAAGACGAAAATAAGAAATTTAGTCTGGGTTGCGCTAGTGATGACTCTCTCCTGGCAAAACGCTCGAAAAGGTATTAAGATGGACTACGAGAGATTTGGCAGAGATCTGTTCGTGAGAAAGATGAAAAATTAATTTCTGAACTCTGCTAACGACAAATGTCACACGGATTCATGCTTCAAAAGACATTTGGATTCTCTACTAATGGTTTTGTAGAGCTCATTTACTGAGAAGTACAAAACATACGAAAATGCTTCCTGAGCTGCACTAGTGACACAGTTCTCAAGGAATCGTAGTTTAGACGTCACTTCGATGCACTACTGGTCATCTGGTTCGTGAGACAAGGAACATGAGAGATTCATTCCTGATCTGTGTAGCGAGCAAGGCGTCCTCCTTTAGAAGACATTAGTGCTGTCTGCTTGTCTTTTGGAAGGGATTGGTTTGTGAGAAAACTGAAAAGGGACCTATTTCACGAGGCATCACGCTTCAAAAGACATTAGTATTGTCTGCTTGTCTTTTGGAAGAGATGGATTTGTGAGAATACTGAAAATGAGAAATACATTGCTAAGCTGAGGTAGGGACATATTTGTAAAGGTATCTTCGTGTAAAAGCGACTAAGATGCACTGCTGAAGGCTTTGTTGGGATTAGCTGGAGAGAAAGACGAAAATGAGAAACACATTTCTCATTGAATCATGCTTCCAAATGGTTTAGGATTCTCTACTAATGGTTTTGTGGAGCTCATTTAGTGAGAAGTAGAAAATATATGAAAATGCTTCCTGAGTTGTGCTAGTGGTGAATTTCTCTAGGACTTACACGTTAAACGCCATTAGGATGGACTACGAAAGATTTGGCAGAGATCTGTTCGTGAGAAAGATGAAAAATAAATTCCTGAATTCTGCTAATGACAAGTGACACAAGGAATTATGTTTCAAAAGTGATTAGCATTTTCTGCTTATGGTTTGGGAGAGAGGGATCTGTTACAATTCTGAAAATGACACTCCTGATCTGATTAAAAGACCAATTTCACAAGGAGTCTTCGTTTTGAAGCCTCTGGAATGGACTGCTTGTGGTTTGGTTGATATCGGCCGACGAGAAAGACGAAAATTAGAAATTTATTCTGGGTTGTGCTAGTGATGACTCGCTCCTGGAAATACCCTTGAAAAGGTATTAAGACGGACTACGATAAATTTGGCAGAGATCTGTTCTTGAGAAAGATGAAAAATTAATTGCTGAACTCTGCTAATGACAAATGTCACACGGATTCATGCTTCAAAAGACATTTGGATTCGCTAATAATGGTTTTGTGGAGCTCATTTAGTGAGAAGTACAAAACATATGAAAATGCTTCCTGAGTTGTGCTAGTGACACAGTCCTCAAAGAATCGTAGTTTAGACGTAACTTCGATGCACTACTGGTCATCTGGTTCGTGAGACAAGGAACATGAGAGATTCATTCCTGATCTGTGTAGCGAGCAAGGCGTCCTCCTTTAGAAGACATTAGTGCTGTCTGCTTGTCTTTTGGAAGGGATTGGTTTGTGAGAAAACTGAAAAGGGACCTATTTCACGAGGCATCACGCTTCAAAAGACATTAGTAGTGTCTGCTTGTCTTTTGGAAGAGATGGATTTGTGAGAATACTGAAAATGAGAAATACATTGCTAAGTTGAGGTAGGGACATATTTGTAAAGGTATCTTCGTGTAAAAGCGACTAAGATGCACTGCTGAAGGCTTTGTTGAGATTAGCTGAAGAGAAAGACGAAAATGAGAAACACATTTCTCATTGAATCATGCTTCCAAATGGTTTAGGACTCTCTACTAATGGTTTTGTAGGGCTCATTTAGTGAGAAGTACAAAACATACGAAAATGCTTCCTGAGTTGTGCTAGTGGTGAATTTCTCTAGGACTTACACGTTAAACGCCATTAGGATGGACTACGAAAGATTTGGCAGAGATCTGTTCGTGAGAAAGATGAAAAATAAATTCCTGAATTCTGCTAATGACAAGTGACACAAGGAATCATGTTTCAAAAGTGATTAGCATTTTCTGCTTATGGTTTGGGAGAGAGGGATCTGTTACAATTCTGAAAATGACACTCCTGATCTGATTAAAAGACCAATTTCACAAGGAGTCTTCGTTTTGAAGCCTCTGGAATGGACTGCTTGAGGTTTGGTTGATATCGGCCGACGAGAAAGACGAAAATTAGAAATTTATTCTGGGTTGTGCTAGTGATGACTCGCTCGTGGAAATACCCTTGAAAAGGTATTAAGACGGACTACGATAAATTTGGCAGAGATCTGTTCTTGAGAAAGATGAAAAATTAATTGCTGAACTCTGCTAATGACAAATGTCACACGGATTCATGCTTCAAAAGACATTTGGATTCGCTAATAATGGTTTTGTGGAGCTCATTTAGTGAGAAGTACAAAACATATGAAAATGCTTCCTGAGTTGTGCTAGTGACACAGTCCTCAAAGAATCGTAGTTTAGACGTAACTTCGATGCACTACTGGTCATCTGGTTCGTGAGACAAGGAACATGAGAGATTCATTCCTGATCTGTGTAGCGAGCAAGGCGTCCTCCTTTAGAAGACATTAGTGCTGTCTGCTTGTCTTTTGGAAGGGATTGGTTTGTGAGAAAACTGAAAAGGGACCTATTTCACGAGGCATCACGCTTCAAAAGACATTAGTATTGTCTGCTTGTCTTTTGGAAGAGATGGATTTGTGAGAATACTGAAAATGAGAAATACATTGCTAAGCTGAGGTAGGGACATATTTGTAAAGGTATCTTCGTGTAAAAGCGACTAAGATGCACTGCTGAAGGCTTTGTTGAGATTAGCTGGAGAGAAAGACGAAAATCAGAAACACATTTCTCATTGAATCATGCTTCCAAATGGTTTAGGATTCTCTACTAATGGTTTTGTGGAGCTCATTTAGTGAGAAGTAGAAAATATATGAAAATGCTTCCTGAGTTGTGCTAGTGGTGAATTTCTCTAGGACTTACACGTTAAACGCCATTAGGATGGACTACGAAAGATTTGGCAGAGATCTGTTCGTGAAAAAGATGAAAAATTAATTTCTGAACTCTGCTAATGACAAATGTCACACGGATTCATGCTTCAAAAGACATTTGGATTCTCTTATAATGGTTTTGTGGAGCTCATTTAGTGAGAAGTACAAAACATACGAAAATGCTTCCTGAGCTGCGCTAGTGACACAGTTCTCAAGGAATCGTAGTTTAGACGTCACTTCGATGC
>NW_027057428.1:0-3887 GCF_011386835.1 Chrysemys picta bellii
CACACCACCAGGAGCTGCCCCAGGAAGCGCCGTGTAATAGGTCCGTGCCGGGTCTCAACCCTCCTGGGCGGGAGGGGAGCCACACCGACTCACTACTGCTGGAAGTAAACAGCCAGTTAGTTTAGAAGCTCTGGTCCTCCGGTGCAGGGGAGGAGCAAAACCGACAGCTAGCTCAGGGCTCAGGCCCTCAGACAGGGGCTGAGCAGGCGACCGTGAGTTCAGGGCTTAGGCCCGCTGGTGCAGGGGCTGAGCAGACAACAGTTAGTTCAAGGCTCAGGCCCTCTGGTGCAGGGACTGAGCTGACAACAGTTAATTTAAGGCTCAGGCCCTCCGGTGCAGGGGCTGAGCCGACAACAGTTAGTTCGGGGCTCAGGCCCTCTGGTGCAGGGGCTGAGCCGACAACAGTTAGTTCGGGGCTCAGGCCCTCCGGTGCAGGGGCTGAGCAGACAACAGTTAGTTCGGGGCTCAGGCCCTCCAGTGCAGGGGCTGAGCTGACAACAGTTAATTTAAGGCTCAGGCCCTCTGGTGCAGGGGCTGAGCCGACAACAGTTAATTTAAGGCTCAGGCCCTCCGGTGCAGGGGCTGAGCCGACAACAGTTAGTTCGGGGCTCATGCCCTCCGGTGCAGGGGCTGAGCCGACAAGAGTTAGTTCGGGGCTCAGGCCCTCCGGTGCAGGGGCTGAGCCGACAACAGTTAATTTAAGGCTCAGGCCCTCTGGTGCAGGGGCTGAGCCGACAACAGTTAGTTCGGGGCTCAGGCCCTCCGGTGCAGGGGCTGAGCCGACAACTGTTAATTTAAGGCTCAGGCCCTCTGGTGCAGGGGCTGAGCCGACAACAGTTAGTTCGGGGCTCAGGCCCTCCGGTGCAGGGGCTGAGCCGACAACAGTTAGTTCGGGGCTCAGGCCCTCCGGTGCAGGGGCTGAGCTGACAACAGTTAATTTAAGGCTCAGGCCCTCCAGTGCAGGGGATGAGCCGACAACAGTTAATTTAAGGCTCAGGCCCTCCAGTGCAGGGGCTGAGCCGACAACAGTTAGTTCGGGGCTCAGGCCCTCTGGTGCAGGGGCTGAGCCGACAACAGTTAGTTCGGGGCTCAGGCCCTCCCGTGCAGGGGCTGAGCCGACAACAGTTAATTTAAGGCTCAGGCCCTCTGGTGCAGGGGCTGAGCCGACAACAGTTAGTTTGGGGCTCAGGCCCTCCGGTGCAGGGGCTGAGCCGACAACAGGTAGTTCGGGGCTCAGGCCCTCCGGTGCAGGGGCTGAGCCGACAACAGTTAATTTAAGGCTCAGGCCCTCTGGTGCAGGGGCTGAGCCGATAACAGTTAGTTCGGGGCTCAGGCCCTCTGGTGCAGGGGCTGAGCCGACAACAGTTAGTTCGGGGCTCAGGCCCTCCGGTGCAGGGGCTGAGCCGACAACAGGTAGTTCGGGGCTCAGGCCCTCCGGTGCAGGGGCTGAGCAGACAACAGTTAGTTCGGGGCTCAGGCCCTCCGGTGCAGGGGCTGAGCAGACAACAGTTAGTTCGGGGCTCAGGCCCTCCGGTGCAGGGGCTGAGCCGACAACAGTTAGTTCGGGGCTCAGGCCCTCTGGTGCAGGGGCTGAGCCAACAACAGTTAATTTAAGGCTCAGGCCCTCCAGTGCAGGGGCTGAGCCGACAACAGTTAGTTCGGGGCTCAGGCCCTCTGGTGCAGGGGCTGAGCCGACAACAGTTAGTTCGGGGCTCAGGCCCTCCGGTACAGGGGCTGAGCCGACAACAGTTAATTTAAGGCTCAGGCCCTCCTCATAGCGGGTCCGGGGCAGCTCCGGCCAGTCAGGGTACTGTCCTCGGGCCTCGGAGGTCTCCCGGCCGGGAGCTCCCGGCCGCACGTCTGCTTCCTGCAGTGGCTGGCGGCTGACTGAGCTCTGGCGGCCGGCCTTTATACTTCCTGTCCCGCCCCTTGACTTCCGGGGGGCGGGAACAGGCGGCGGTGGCTCCACCCACTCCTCTGCCTGCAAGGGTGCTCCCTCTTCTGGGCAGGAGGGGAGCCACACCGACTCACTACACGCCGCCACGCCAGCCTCGGGACTTTGTGTGCGTGGGGTTTAGAATCCCCCTGCGGGCCACACAGTGGGCCCCCACGGGCCGTATGTTGTGCAGGCCTGGTCTTGTGGCATACTCTCCACATGTCCTCTGAAAAGCATAAGACGCCATCTGCGGACAATGGCCCCAGTAGTCTGTAGACCGGAGCGACCATAAACATCTGCTTTACAAATGAAGTCGTTCCACTCTATGCCCAATATACAACGTTGGCATTTTATGTGGAAAGCCTCCAGCTTTGCCCACTCTGAGTGGCGCAGTCCCAATGTTTCACAACCGTACAGCAGTACAGAGAGGATACAGTTCGATTAGATCCTGAACTTGGTTGTCGTGCCAAGATGATGTTGATTCCATATTCATTGTAAACGACCCATGGCAGAGGCTGCAATGCCGCACTCAGGCACCTAAATAAATGGCCTGACTTTTCTCAAATGCTGAATACCAAGAACTTCTCACTCGAATCTGCCGAAGCCGTGGCTGTTCAGCTCCTCTGAAAATGAATCCACTCGTTTAGATGCCTGAATATGAATGTTAGTGCCAGACTTTGGACAGTGACATAAGAAGATATTGGCCTGAGCCTATGCATGGACTCTCATCCTACAATCCAGCCCCTCAACAGATACATCCCAGCTTCTGACTGTGAGCCATTCAGCTACAATGGGGAGGCCTAGATGCTGTAAGTGAATTAACATGTAATGATAGATAGAGAGATAGATAGATAGTATAAGCTATTCTTTCTACCATCTGCCGTATGGATTTGCTCTGTAGAGCTTGCTGTCCCTGTTACTCATGGGTATTTATGTTCCAGAGCCCCACATGAGAGAGGGAAGGATTTCAGGCCCAAGGCCCAAGTGGGGCAGGAAGAAGCACACGCTCACCTCAGTTGCCTTCTTTGCTGAGGTAAGTTTTGTTGACTTGTTGAACTGAGATTGCAGAGCGTTGCTCAGTCCCATATTCTCACAACTGGCAGCGCCCCATATGTATGTCTGGGGCACCTTGCATCCTCATTTCTTGACCTGTAAGTGGGGTGGCCTGGGGTTTATGTAAAAGGCAGGGGTTGTGTTGAAACCATAATCATCCAGATACTTCTGAGGAAATCCCTCTGGAACAGTGGAAATAGCGTAGCATTCGGCCATCAGTCCCTCGGTAATTTCCCAGATTGTGACTGAGTTTGATTTCCCGTGAGACGTCTTGAAAACTGCTCTCTTTGTTGAGAGGCTGAACCTCTGAAAGTTCGCCCTGGAGAATGTAAGCATTGACAGGAGAGCCGTTGTGTTGATTCCCTAGGGTGCACTGTGGAGCACGCCGGCAGACAGACCCAGATCAGAAGACCTGGACTTGGTACGTGAACGTAAGTAATATCCTTAGGTTAGTGCAATGAGGAAGCAGAGGTCCCAGGATGTGGGTCAAGGAGATGGCAATGGGGACGCAGAGGCCCTGTCATGGCACCAATGGGATCTAATTTGTACTGTGTACTTTGGTCATCCACTGTGTGATGATCCTCTTCTGTAATGGGCGCCATCGGCCTGTTGTAATGGCTCCAACACCACCCTCCTCCCAGCCTCAGGAGAGGGAGGTGTTCCCAAGGGAGAGGGGGCATGGCTGCGGCATCCCCGAGGCTTCTCTGCTTTATGCTGGGGGCTGGCCCAGTGGCCAGATGGCCTCCAAGTTAGTGGGGGTGGCTCACAAAAGCGGCTTTCAGGCACATTCCCACGCAGCTGCCAGGATCTGCACTGAGCCTAGGATCTGCAGAACCATATCACAAGCTGGGCCTGAAGGCTGGCAGGTTGGCAGATGGGCTGCTGCAGCGAGCAGAGT
>NW_027057429.1:0-3880 GCF_011386835.1 Chrysemys picta bellii
CCCATGTGCAAGGCAGGAGCTCTCATTCCCAGTCCCCCTCTCCCGGCCCCTGGGACTTGTTAGAGATCTGCCTGTGGGAGGGGTTCTCAAAAGCACAGTCCCCCACACCTACGGTCAGTGCTCATGGGTCCTGGAGCAGGGGGTGGATTTAAGTCTGTGTTCTTGAGTTCACTATCCCTTTGCTACTCCGGCTGGCAAGCGCAGAGCTCATTCCGCCGTTCTCCTTCATCTGAACGTACAGATAGTGAGCCTAGGTGGAACGTTTGCTGTCTGAAGCACATTTGTGTTTGGGCAGGAAAAGTTGAGCAACAGTGATTACGCAAAGCGTGGTTTTATGATGGATGATCCCAAGCGGTGAGTTCCAAAAACAATCCATATCAGCAGGGCCGGCTCCAGGCACCAGCAAAACAAGCAGGTGCTTGGGGCGGCACATTTCTAGGGGCGGCATTCTGGAACCGGCCATCATAGGTGCTGACTCCGGGGCATGGGAAAAAAGTGCCCCCGCCACCCCAGCTTGCCGCCCCAGCTCGCCTCCACCTGCTTCCCTGAGCGCACCGCCGCCGCTCCGCTTCTCCCCCTCCCTCCCAGGCTTGCTGCGCGCGAAACAGTTGTTTCGCGCAGCAAGTCTGGGAGGGAGGAGAAGTCGAGCAGCAGGGCGTTTGGGGGAGGCGGCGGTGGTGGAGCGGAGGTGAGCTGGAGTGGGGAGCTGATCCTCTACCCCCCTTTACTTCCTGCGCCCCCCCCACCGTAGCTCACCTCTGCTCCGCCTGCTCCCCTGAATGCGCCGCTGCTCCGCTTCTCCCCCCTCCCTCCCAGGCTTGCCACGTGCAAAACAGCTGTTTTGCGCAGCAAGGCTGGGAGGGAGGGAGGTGAAGCTGAGCGGGGGGCGCTCAGGGGAGGCAGAGGTGAGCTGGAGCGGGGAGTGGTTCCTCTACCCCCCGTTACTTCCTGCGCCCCCCGACCCTAGCTCACCTCCGCTCTGCCTGCTCCCCTGAACGCGCCGCTGCTCCGCTTCTCCCCCCTCCTTCGCCTGAGAGGGAGGGGGGAGAAGCAGAGCGGCAGCGCACCCGGGGGAGCAGGCGGAGCGGAGGTGAGCTAGGGCAGGAGGTTGCGGGGGCCCCCAGGACGCAATGGGGGGGGAAATGTGGCACGCCCAGGGGAGGAGGCGGGGCTGGGGATTTGGGGAAGGGGTTTGGAAAGGGTGGAGTTGGGGCAGGGCTGGGGGAGAGGGGCACAAAAAAAAGTGGGGGTGGCCAAAATTTGTTTTGCTTGGGGTGGCAAAAATCCTAGAGCCAGCCCTGCATATCAGAGGACTCCACTGAAACCCTCCCTCACACAGTTGTTGGCTGAGCGCTGCGGAGATCTGAGCCACGCTGCTGCATGCCCGCTCCCTTTTTTTTTAAAGGGAATTTAATGCTGGTGAAAGGTGCCCCATTGACACCCTTGGACAATGAAGACCTCAGCTGCAGCCCAGGAAGTGACGATGAAGCTTCCTCCACACTGCCCCTAACCACACTCTGAGCTCATAGCTGGAGGGGCTGCCGACTAGGCAAGAAAGGCTCATTCAGCCTCCATGTCCTGTTCAATCCCTGAACCTACCAACAAGGGCCAAGTCTGGTGGTTGACTCTGTAATGTGGACAGCGTGCACTGGGCACTGGTCCGAGACCCTTAGTTCATTTCAGATAGGACATCTGCTGCCAGAGAAGCTGTCTTAGCCATTAGCCATCAGCCTCTCGGTATTAGCCATCAGCCAGTAACAGGTCGTGACCAATTGAGGCCAGATTCACACTGGCAGCCTTGAGCTGAAATGCTCCATATCCTGTGCCAGTGATTCTCAATCTGAGGTCCATGGAGTCCTTGTTCATGCTCCAAATTGAATTGCACAAGCTCTGGGGACTGGACTGCTGGGCAGGGCGTTGGCTCCACAGGAGGATTTCTCTTACAAAGAGGTTACATTGGTGAAGAGGTTTAATACCTTTTCTCCTAAGCCATCTAGTCCCTCATGTTGCCGTATTTCTGAATTTCTAGCAATGCGGCCGAGCTATGGCAGTTCCTATCTGCTGACCCGGCCCTCGGAGGACAGGTGATGGAGAACCTGGTTGTGAAGCTGCAGAGTCACCACAGCTCTGAGCACCAAGCCTCTCACACGTCTGCTGCTGTAAGTCACTGTTCGAACATCCATAGCCCCATACAGTTAAATCTATCCTATGTCTCCGTCACACGGCACACTCACTGCCAACGCGCCTCCTCATGCCAGGACATGATGTTGCAGGGCTTATTCCACACTGGTGTCCCCTTGTCCAGCCTCTTGGTTCTGCAACACTCCGCAGGTTCCATGGTCTGGCCCTCTGGCCACGTCACCTCTTCCAGGGTTAACAGAAAAGTCCAATATGGGAAAACCCAACATGTAGTGGCCTCTGTGCCAGACCCTCAGCCCCGATCTGAGCCTCATCATTCTTGGTCTCTTAGTCCTGAGGTCGGTACTTTGCCTCTTGCTGGGGAACCCAGACCTGACCTCTGCTCTGGGTTCCAGCCCACGGACCCCATGAGAGGCTGCTAAGGACTGTTCCTTCAATCCCTCACCACTTCCCTGAACTGCTCCTCCCTTTTTCCTGCTTGTTAGCAACTCCCATGGGTCTGCAGCTTCTGCTTTTCCTGCCCTGAATTTGTGGCTCCTTGTGACTTCTTCCCACCCAACTTCTGAGGAACTTCCTCAAAGCTGTTCCCAGCCTCCCTGGCAGCAGCTGGGCTGTGTTTCAAACAGTCCTTCTGGTTTCCCTCCATAAGATAGGAGTCCCTGCCTCCTAGACTTCCTCCTGGAGGTGGCATTTACTTCAGGCAGTCCCTCCACCTCTCCTGCAGGCAAGACTCCCCCAGTCTCCTCCTTTATGCTGGGTTGTAAGTTAGCCAACTGTGGGGCCTTAGCCAGATTCTCCGAGTGGCCCTTTTTCCCCAGTCAGTCCTCAGGCTCAGAGGGTTCAGGCATAGGTGCTGGAACTGGGTGAACGGAGGTGCTGTAGCACCCCCTGGCTTGAAGCAGTTTCCATCATATACAGGGTTTACAGTTTGGCTCAATGGCTCTCAGCACCCCCACTACACAACGTGTTCCAGCACCCCTGGGTTCAGCCTTCTCCTGCTGGTGTTTTCTCTGCTAGGAGGGAGGAGGCAGCATGTATGCTGGTCCCCTTCCTAAAGCTCATCCCAATTCACTGGGAGAGAGGGGAGTCCTGGCCCTCCCATTTTGCAAGGCTCCTGGTCCCAGGTCCTTACAGAAACATAACAGGAGTTCCTCCTGAGCACGACTTATTCCTTGGACCACTTCTTCCCTACCAGTATTTCCCAGCTCCTTATGTATATCAGACATCTCAAAATCTGACAGTGCCACGCCACGTGACAAGGGTGGGCTGACCCCTAGCTTTACAGGGACAGACTATCCCCTCCATTTTGGGGCTACTCCATAATGACCTGACAAACCCTTGGGGGAGGGTTCCATTCATCGCATCCATGTTGGAGCTCTGAGAAACCCCTGTGACACTGTCTGCCCTGGTGCAGCTCAGGATAGGGTTGCAGGCTAATTCACTCAGATGCTAACAGAAATCAAAGACGTCAAAAGCTATTGTAGTGTAATCAGGCAGTTCACCTGTGTGTTTGTTTAGTGCAAAGGAAAAGTTAAAGGAAACACTTATCTTTATAACCTGTTGATTGCTATTGTATTGTGTATATCCCTGTAATTAGTTAACCCTAGATCAAAAGTGTGCGTTGGTGTTAAAAGATGAGAATGAACTTGATGTGTAAAGTGTATGAAAACTAATGAAGGATTCTTGTTTGCTATTACATTACATTGGCATCGTGTATATCCCTGTAATTAAATTACCCATC
>NW_027057430.1:0-3874 GCF_011386835.1 Chrysemys picta bellii
CTGTCCTTCCAGTGAGGGCGGGGCCAGGGCTGAGTGAGGGGAGCCTCCACCTGGTCAGTCCAGTGAGGGTGGTTGGGGGAACTTGCCCCCACCTCAGTGATGGCAGTAATGTGAGGGATGGGCTGAGTGAACCCCCCACCCCCATGAACAAACAAAACAAAGTGGCAGCACCCACACACTAGCAGCTGGCTAGTGCGGGGGCCATGTAACGCAGCCACCTGCCACACAGCCCACATGGGGCCTAAGAACCCTGCCTAGGCAGGAGCCCTGCTTTAATGGCCAGGCCCTGCACCTCACCCTATGGCGGGGCACAGTTGACCTGAATTTTATGAGTTAGTTGTTCTGGCTTGCCACTGATCACATCCGACCAGCAGATGTATAGGTTCTTGTCCAATTCAGACTACAGGGTCCAAGAACTCAGAGAGTTCTATATCGGGAGAGGACTCTCGGGGTGCTGAGGACAGTACCAAATTGATAAAAGCTTTATTGAGATTAACAAAAGAATAATAAATGCTATGAAACTTATGACTGCAAAACAGTAAAAGAATTCCAGAACTCCTGGTGATAACATTCCTATTATAAGTACCCCAAGCTAACATACACCCTTCTTTGAGGATCCGGTAATAGGAAGTGAAGGACCAGCCTTACTCCTGGCATGCCCAATAACACAATGGTTCTGGCTTCCCCAATTGTTAGGAATGTTGAGTAGTTATACTATACTCCACAAGCTGAGCTGATAGCGTGATAGAAGATAGAATGATAGGTAGATAAAAAGATAGTCTATAGAATATAGGAGAACAAAGAAAAGAGAAAGCTCCCTAAGATATCCTTACAAGGTATTTTATAGGATTCTGATGCTATGTAATTCAGGCCCAACCTACTATACCCAAATCTTATTTTCGTACCCTAATAAATTTATGGGTTCCCTTATGCTATAGGTCAGTGGATTATGACACTTGCTCTCTACGTATTAATAAGGATTGTCTCACTCCAAAAACTGCCAACCTAGGCTCTCTTGGTGACTTCCAGGTTGTGGTATACCCTGCGGTTACCAACCAATTATAGACGCCGGATAAACCTATTCAGTGTTGTGTGTAGTTCCTCCCTTTGGTTCCCCAAAGTTCAGGGACCACTTCTATCTGTGCCAAAGGTTGCCAGCTTTTATGCTGACTTACTCTTAACTGATCATACTTTTAGCTATTTAGCGGATCCATTCAGCAAAACTTATTCTATTTATAATTATTAGGAAATACATATCATATGCCTCAACACAGGAATTCATAGGAATTAATACTGATAAAATATAAGTATCATATATGAAATGGATTAATTCAGAAAGAAACATATTATTTGATATGGCTGGCTGGATTAGTAGGATATAATAGCTAGCAAAATAATCCTATGGGCTAAACAGTGCAGGCTGTATGTAAAACAATGGCATATCCACACCGGCTCAGCCAGCAGTTTATGGCAGCCCTGATCAGAGTGTGCCTCACAGTCCCCAGCTCCAGGCAACACGTCTCCTCAGCACCAGGTTTTGGGGGTCTAGGCAGAAGGAGAGCCCCCAGTGGATGAGGAGTATTGTGAAGGAAAAGAAGAGGTGAGGGGTGTCACAGTTCAGGGCAGTTGCACTTGTATGCCCCCTCCATGCTCTACCAAGAGCGCACCCACTCTAGGCTCCTGGCTCCTCAGCCGTCACCTCTCTTGGGTAGAGACCAGTGTCTCCCTCCCTGCTAATGGGTTTTTCCAGGCTGCACAGTTCCCTGCCTACACTGTGGTATCCCCTGCAAGCAGACTGCCAAAGCAGGCCAGCACCTGTGGTTAGTTTTCTCTTCAAAGGCTATGAACAGCATAAGTTACATCATAACTCTTTATCAGAAAGCACATTTATTCTTAAGGTGAAAGCATTATAGAGAAAACATATAAAACCCAATAAACGTTCCTATACACCTGCTAAAAGCTGACTAGAGGGCACCAATCAAGCTCATGGGGCCTCAGTAAGCCAAAGTCCTTCCAACCTTTCCCAGGAAGGATTGGAGGCCCCCTTAGACCATAGGGCCTGTCTGCTTGGTGGATCAGAATGAAAGCCCTGAGCCAGTCTAAACACAGGCGCTTTAACTGAAAGTCCTTTCTTTGTCTGTTGGTCTCTGGAGAATCCAGTTGGAACCAGCATATGCAAGCCTTTCCAGGTGGTGGTACGTCTCTTGAGATGCTACAACCTGAGTGAATTTGCCTAATCACCCCCTCACTGTTCTTAGTTCCCCGAGGGCCATGATTCCCTTTCCCCCATGGAATTATATACTGTTCCTGCCCACAAGGATACACAAACAAGACAGTAAAATCTCCCAAAGATATTGCAGCAAATTGCCATTTTTGTCACGGGGTGGAAATGGACTGAAGATAAATAAATGGATAACCTGTGACAAATGCAGATTTTGTACAGGCAGCAATGCCGGAGAAACCGTCCCCAAAGATACTACGAGAACTGAACAACCAGATATATCATCACTGACCTTTAGCTTCTCTTCATGACTTGATATACACTTTCCACTTGACTCCACCTTCTTTGAAGGAATTTTTTCCAGGGTTCCAGGAACTCCTGATCCCACACCAGTTGAAGTCCATGAGACTTTTGTCACTGATTTGAATGGGTGAAAGATAAGGCTTCAGGAGAGGAGAGGCAATTGCTAGCCCATGAAAGACACTCAGCTAGCAGGTTCGTTGGCAATGCCTCACCTGGCAACAAAGACGGAAGCAGCTGCACCTGTTTATTTATGCAAGATATTTTGTGACTGTTATAATCAAAGCTGCTGGGGGTCCCCTAGCCTCCACTCCTTTGTGGTTGATCTGGGGCCTGCTATGTATCTCAGCTAGAAACTGCTGGGGGCAAGGCACGTGTCTTGATTGTGTTTGTCTATTGATGGTGCTATCCCTCTAACAAGCAGTTTTAAAATGTATCCAACTCCTTGATGCTTTAATGCTTGCCAGGAAAGACCAGCTGGCCGGGGTGGCGGATGTAATCGGGGCAGCAGCACCCCCATTTCCTTTTGCCACCCCTAACGGCTGCGTCCTGCAAATGCCACTCCCTGGGCCGGGCTTAGAAGTGGAGGGGAGCCCAGAAAGCAGAGCGAAGCAGCCCGTTTCCGCTCGAAGGGGACAGGATCCGCGGGCGTTGTCCCCGGTGAGCTCAGGCCCGGGAAGCCAGGGAGCCCCGCTCCGACGTGCAGAAAGACACGTAGGCGGCTGCCTAGGCTCTGGGTGAGCCGGGCGGCTGCACGCCTGATGCAGGCACTGGGGGGCGGGAGAGCCGGCTGGTCCCGGCGGGGGGATGCTGAGCTGCACGTAGGGCGGGCGCGGTCCGGAGCGAGCGGATTGGAAGGGACCAGGGCGGTCTCGCCACCCTAGATCAGAGCACCCGCGGCAGCGGAGGAAGCGCCAGGCAGCTGAGCCCAGCACGGTGCCTGGCTGGACCGGCCTCCGGCGTGGGGGCTGTTTGCAATCGCCACGGAGCAGGTGCTGGGGAGCCTGCCAGCGCCCCGCTCCCCTCAGGCCCAGGTAAGATTCACCACCAGGCGGGTTGACTTGCCTGGAAGAGCAGCCGAGAGCTGGTACCTTGGAAAGCTCTTAAAGGCACCGAAAGTGCCCTCCCGAGTAAATCCAACACTAGTGCATTGGGGGCGGCACAGCCTGGGTGGTGTGTAAGTGATTAGGACCAGTTGCACTGCATTTTCAGGGGGGTCGTTTTACTTACCCGCCATGGGACGGGGGGAGAATGATCCTTATGCTGAACCCCTCACAGATGCCAGGAATTACAGCGGCCCCTCGGGAATTTCCTGGGCAGCATCGTTCACACGAATTAAACAGGATTCGGGGA